>NW_022196904.1:52474982-52551420 GCF_008632895.1 Mastomys coucha | reverse complement strand
TTCTTTCTTTCTTTCTTTCTTTCTTTCTTTCTTTCTTTTTTTCCTTCTTTCTTTCTTTCTTTGGGGCTGAACTACAGAGTATAATTTTTTACTGACTTTGTTGCTCATGTCAAAGAAGGGAAGCAGTGTTGACAACATTGAAATGTGTTTACTAAAGCTGTGTTGTATTGATGGCCCCTTCATATATATGTAATTCTGTCCAGGAGGTTACATTGAATTCAGGATCATGTAACCTTTGCTTCTCTTGAATGTGAGAATATTTCAGTATTTTCTAACCTGAGCAGTTTTACAATTCTAGTCTTATATATTTTCTAAGATTTTATTTCTTGTATATTGTTTGTTTTTCATGATTAGACTTATGTTAGAGAAGGAAGGACATCAGGATCACTTGTTTTTTCTATCCTCTCCATTAAAGACTGAAGACTTTACAGGGTGATCATTCCCGTATCTGTTAGCATTGCTGATCTGTATGAGGTTATGTCCATTGCATGACCATTCAAAAGAAAGCACTGCTTGCAACCCATACTGTGTGGATTGTAAATCATGCTCTATTTCTTCGTGGTGTTGTAGAATCCAGATAAAAATTACATAGAAACCTCATGAAAATGGGATTTTGTTTGAGAGATGATATATTAGAATTTTCTGAATGTCCAAGACAGGCAATAATGGATTCAGGTCAAGACATTTAAATAGAATCTCATCACATAATTTTGTTGCCTTTGTTCATATTTGTTTGAAAGTGTTGTTTTTCTCTTCCCAAGGAAAGAACCTGGTTGCTGGTCTCTCAAAAAGCATTTGGAGACCAGAAGCAGGATCAGCTGTATTCAGAGCATGGCTACTAACTGCAGGCACAGAGGGCTTTCATAATTTCCAAAATCCTTGGCTTTAAACTTTAGGGGGTTTGGGAAAGAAAAGTCTCATTTAGGTGTTAATAAAAGATCATTGGTTGCTAGGTGTTTAAAGAGAAGACTCAACATAGGAAAATAGAGGATGACTCTGTTGAAATAATCCTTCAATTTGAAATTGGGATTTATTATATGCAACAACCTAATGTATGGATTATAAACAAGCATTTTCTCTTAGCTGATATTCTGTTCTCTTTGTTTTTTATCTTTCTGATCTCTGGCACCAGTGTTACCTCCTTCTGCTTCTTTGGCTCTCATATCAGGATGAGACCATTCATTCATATCATGAATGATTTCTTTCTCTTGTATAAAGTTTAAGCAAAAAAAGGTCCAAAAAATTAAATTTTTGAATTTATAGCAAAATTTTAATGTGGAAAAATAGTCCTTTGTTCTCAAATTTTTCTTCTGGCATAACTGGAAGTATGATAAACTGTTAGTTGGCTTTTAATAAGGTGTTGTGTCCCAATCAGACACTCTCCAATCTCATCATCTGTGATCATGAACATTTGTTTGTTGCTCACATACATAAGAAGCAGTTGATTACAGTTTCATGTGATGTAGCTTCTAGTATCTAGGCAGAAATTACATCATATTCTTATAGAATAAATTAATGTAATCACTTTTCCTTTAATAAGTTCTTTTAAAACAAGCCTGGCTGCTTCTACTCATATTTAAAAGGCAGTATGTGCTGGGGGTCAAGATCTGTCGAACATAGAATGAGTGTGTCAAATAAAAACAATAAAATCTATTATAATCCAACTTCTTACACATACTTTTTCTTATAAGCAAAAGACGCTTGCTACCTTTTGAATGAAAATATCAAAGCATCATCTAATCATCTCATCACATCAGCAGACTGCAGTATTTTACTGTCTATAGTAGGATGTCTTGTATCCTAATTATCTATAGATGTAAATGCAAATTGCCTTTTATTCATGTGTCAACATATGACACAGGGCCAGGATCTTCTCAAATACTTTTAGTTAAAATGAGAAAACAGTATTGTTGGAGTAGTCAGCTCTTTAGGCTTTGTGGAAAATCTGAAATCTTGCACACAGACATTGTGACAAATAGCCTAGTTCTCAGATCGTCTCTTTTCAGTGCTATCAGTACCATTTCCAGCAGGCATCTGTGGTTCCCAGCTCTTCCATGTCAGGTATCTCTCATTCTCTATCATCTTTCTTGGCCACAATAAAATAGAGCATTCAATAATAGTGTCTCCCTGAAGATTGAAGAAAATATTATTGGTTCAAAGATAATTTTATGTCTCAAATATTGATAAGAAATTCTGTCAATAAACCTCACTCAAAATGTAGTTAGTTTTTATTCAAGGTGATTCTAATATTTGAATAGTAACTCTATAATTATGTTTAAGATATGCATTACTTGTATTTTGATGAACCATATTATACATCAAGTTAAGTTTTATTGATTGGAATTCAATGAATTAGAAATACATTGGTTATTTTGTACCAGGGAGTTTTTATGAGAGAAACAGTGACTGGATGCTCTTGTACTATATAGTTTATATCTCAAATTCCACCCAACAAAAAAAAAACATGTTTTACAAGCTTGGTTCCTACTACATAATGCATTGGGACAGGATGCAGAGAGTAAAAGTTTGTCTTGGGAGGAAGTTTCAGTAACTGAGAGAATGTATTTTGGAACCATGCTCCCTTTATTTTTCACTCCTGGATATTTCTATGGTAAACGACAGTAGCCAAACATGCTAGTTATTAGCAGTTTCCAATATCTTCATCTTTTTAAAAGTTCAGTACAAATCACCATGTACAAACATTTTAGCAGATATGGTTCTCAATAAAATTTGAGATAACTGCAATTTTCTGGAGCCAATTATAGCTTTAGAACTGTTTAGATTTCTGGGGACTTGAGAGAAATATTTTAATATTTCATTTGGGTGGTATCTCACAATGGATACAGTTTTTTTTTTAAATTTCTATTTCACCGATCTATTACTATAGTAAGATATAGCACCAAAATATCACATAATTGTTAATACTACTTTCTTGTTTGCTATGCTTCTGAAAGAGGCTCATTACAGTTCCCTGCATTTTCTTCATTCCATGATCCAGGTTTAAAGGCATGCCATTATTCTGACAACAGGAACAAAAGCAATCCCAGAAACATATTTGGCTCTAAGGCTTATGTTCAAGTGTGACATTTGCCACTGCTCCTCATATTTCATTGCCAAAAGCATGGCACATGCCTAGGCATTGAATGGAGCAATAAAATATAATAAAATGAGAGCCAACCATTTGTACAGAAAATGTAATTATTGTCATATGAAAGAAATATGAGAAGGAAGTTCTTCATCATGTATTTGTATAGTATATGTAATATTATTTGCATAATGTATTCACATACTGTGTTCTACAATTTTAAATTGTATTTTTCTAAAAAGAAGCTAAAGAAATTAAGCTGGGAATACATGGAAAGGCGGAACCATTTTGCTGGCTTTTTGCCTCCTTGCTGGAAGCAATATATCTTAATAGAACTTCTTCTGTCCTGTTGCTATGGAGATAGAACAAAATAATGCTCAACATTTACTCACTGTTACCCACCTGTTTCCCTGTTGACAAGCACTGTAGTCACTGGAGTTTGAAATGAATTAAGGTGATCCCTAATGAAGGTTTTTTATAATGTATGCACAAATGTAGTGATGATCAGTGATTTTAAATAATTTATAAAGCGTAAGATTTAAAGAGAAGCCAAGTGAATGACAGACAAAGAAGCACTTAGGATATTCCTGTGAACTAATCCAAGGCCATATGTGATGTAGCAGTGTTAGCTGTATTGTTGGTCTCTCCTTGTACTATCTGCGCTCATTCCTAGAAGCATTTTCTGGCTTTGAGAAGAACACAGCTGTTGAGGACATGCTATATGATTTGTACTGCTACAAGCAGAAACATGTAAAACCAGACCAACGTATTTTGAAGCAGTTCTGTAACACAAAGAAACTTCCATGTCTGTTCATATTGACCTATCAGGAATAAAGTTTGAAGGTAGATGCATGGCAAGACATGTTAAGAAAGAGAAAGAGACTTCACCAGCATTAAAATATTATAATTTTATTTTTGTTGTTATTACAACAGTACAGTTTTTTTCTGTTCCATCTTGCCTTTACACAGAAAGGCATGTTGTTGTTTTCTAGACAATGCTATCTGGTAATTAACCATCAGCTTAAGATCATAGTCTCATCAGATTCATTTTCACATGGTCGATTTGGAGAAGTGCTAACGTTTAGAATTATGCCAATGTGAAAACATTCACATGAAATTTCTGGGAACAAAAATATTCCTCTTTATATTCATACATATAATTTAGCATCTCAGCTAGATTTCACAAGTAGATTACTGTTATTTGTATAAAAATGCAATCAAATATAATTTTCTCATTAATTATTATAACTACTATTGATGGTTTTATTTTATGTGTAAACGTCTGAAGTAATTTAATTGACAAAGCAGTTTCTCTTTGTGTTCTAGAAAAGCAGGTTATTTGATAGTATCTTTTCAAATATTTATCAGTAATTTCACCAAATGTAAGAAAAATATAAAGAAGAGATAGGATATGTTTTCAAATGCTGATGTATAAAATATCAAATGAAATTACAACCTTAAAGATACACTAACTAAAATTAAGAACTCTGTATAAACGAGTAGCTTGTGTAACTGAGTAAGAAGACATTCCAACAGTAAATATATGAAAATAATTAGAGAAAAATAAACAGTCACATTTGAGATATCTAGGACACAGTTAAAATATTAAACACTAGAAATAAATATATAAAAAGGTATAGTGAATAAAAGAAATTTGAAGAAATATTGTGTGTGTAACTTTTCTAAAATTAATGCAGACCTAAACAAACACACTGAAGAAGTCCAGTGAAATCATGACAGGGTAATTAAAAAGCTTTACTGCAAATGTTGGAGGCCATGGGTAATGAGAACAACCTTGAAAGAAGCCAGCAAAATAAGACACATTTTGTTTAAATGAGCAACAATAAGACTGACATATTTCTAAACAGAAATAATTGAATCCAGAAAGCAATAAAATTGCCTTTTCATTAGCAGGAAGATAATTTAGTTATCATGATTTCTGCATTCAGTGTATATAACCTTTAAAACAAAAGTAAAATAAATACTTTTGCAGAAAAAATTACAATATATCAGAGCCAAAAGAAAAAGAAAATCAGGAAGGCTTTTTATTTGATCAATGTGTACTTCCCCCCTTCAAATTAATATTTTAAATACTTATACTCTGTGTAAGAATGGTCCTGGAACTTGACTACAATGTAATGTTGAGACTACATAGTGATATCAGTGATTTTTTAAAATTTTTTAATATTTTGGTTTTTCGAGACAGGGTTTCTCTGTATGGCCCTGGCTGTCTGGGAACTCACTCTGTAGACAAGGCTGGATCTAGAACTCAGAAATCTGCCTGCCTCTGACTACCAAGTACTGGGATTAAAGGCATGTGCCACCATTGCCCGGTGATATCAGTAATTTTTTAGAATAAACCAGAGAGCCATCTAGTTCATTTTTGGTATGATAAAGGAGAACATGTCTTTCTACAAACTGGAGTAGATATAAGCAGGATCAACCAGAGTAGCACCCAGATCATAGAATATAAAGTGCAGATCTATGAAGAATATGTTTATAGTGATTAAAGCAGGCTAGTATCTATTATAGTCCTGTGATATAGCAATCTGAGCTGTTAAGGCACCTACGGAGGCAGAAATTGGTTCCAAGAAATGAAGATCTATAATGAATTCTCACACGTGTCGAGTTAGCTTTGGAACAGAATAATTATTGACATGATACACGTTTAGGTTTCCATGATAGAAGAATCAAAGTTTTCCATAATGAATTTTTAAAAGTGATTGTCATGAGGGAATAGAAAAGAAAGAAGAGCTCTAGAAAGAAAAGCCCCATTTCCTTGTAGATATGATCCCAAAAGTGTTGGTGGGAACATGGTTTCTAAATACCATTAGGATGAGTTCTCAGAAGTAAGGGAGCATATTGCTATGAAAGAAATTGGTGGCTTCTGTACACTGTGACAAAACACTGGCTGAATTGCATTCATAGATTAATATTGCATAAGAAAACAGATCTGGTGAACCATGGAATTATTTATCAATTATTGGATATTTATAAGTAAAATGTTGAAGAAGTGGCTTTGTTTCTCCTGACAGGCAGTAACAACATTCAGAAACAACAGAAAATTACCTAAAAAATGGAATTGTGAAGCAAACTGCAAATTAAATATTTAGAAACTGTTTTGGATATCCACATAGAAGAAACATTTGTTGTTTGTGGGAGGACACTACTAACATGGACAAGCAAACTTGAAAGAAAGGTCAGTGTGGTATGAAGTATTACTTTAATCAAAGGCCCTGGTAATAAAAGAAAATCTACTAGTCTTCTACATTTCTTTTGATATCAGAAACAAGTCAGGTATGGATGAAGAAAGATTATCTGACTTGTTAGATTTACAGAATTATTCAGATACCTTTGTGATTAGAAAGAATAAGGACTATCCCTTCAATGGACCCAAAGGCCAGAATTTTGAAAAGAAGGAGGTTGTTCCAAAGTGTTTCTAGATCTGTAGATCACCTGCTTTAGATGATTCCTTTTTAATCCATGTGATATTTCTCTCCTGTGAAGAAGGAATGAAAAGGGCATGGTATTTTAGCCACATGTGACTTGTTTAATTCTCAAGCTCACAGTTACAGAAGAATTTTACTTTGAAGTGAGTTATTATTCAAGTCTAATCCATATATAATAGAGATGATGATCTGATAGTAATTTAAATTTTAAGATTTCCAGGTTATTCTGAAATGAATTAAGATTTTTTAGGAGACTAAACATGGTGACATATCTTGGTAACCCAAGAAAGGAGTCAGGAAGCTGACATAGTCAGATTGTAAATTCAAGGCCATCTTGAGCTATAAAGCAAGATCTTACATGGGTAAACAAAGGCTAGGGATGGGTATTTGTGGGAGAATTTGTGCTATTCATACTTGACCTTATGGTTTCATTCCTAACAGTGCAAACGAGAATTTTTTGAGGCTTTCTGCATGAATTGAATGTATTTTCTATGTGAGGGTATTTATATTGAGGGGCTATAGACAGAAAGATATGAAACAGTTGTTTGTTTTCTTGTCAGTTTTCAAATGTTGAAGCCGCAGTTCCAATATTATGAGATTTAGAGGTAGCTCCTCTGGGAAATAACTATGTGATGAAGGTGAGCATTTATTCATGTCACTTGTGTCATGTAGAAAGAGTCCAGGGAGTTTCTACCAGAAGTTCACACAATCAGCTATCAGGACTTGATAAAAGAAAAAAGAAAAAAAGAAGGCAAAGCCAAGGATGTGGAAATGATTTGCTGTTAGATAAAGGAAAGTCAGACATCAATGGGAGAAGAAGCCCATTGTCCTGTGAAGGCTTGATGCCCCAGTGTAGGGGAATGCCATGGTGATGAGGGAGTGGGTAGGTGGGATAGGGGTAGGGAGGATGGAATAGTGTGTTTCCAGAGGGGAAATCAGGAAAGGGGATAAAATTTCAAGTTTAAAGAAATAAAATATCCAATAAAAAATAAAAATAAAAAAGGATTAGCCATACCAAAAAGTCAGTGATTTAAAGGCTCAATATAAGATTCCTCTGTTCCATTTGATTATTAGTGATATAAGAAGTTTAAATCCATCTAAGTTAACACTTTCTTTCATATTGTCAAATTGGGAAACTTTGTTTCATTTTTCATGGAATCTTCTAGCCTTCTGGGTTTATTACTTTCTGAGCACAAATAGCTGTGTATGTAACCTTTGGCCTACCCCATAAACCAAAAATACTGTGATTTTTGAGAATCCAATCCACTTCCACAGTTCTCACCAGATACCATTTTTTCACAACACTTCTGAGATGCATAATCTTATTTTGATGATTTTGTACATTCAGTTAAATCAAACAACATTAACCTTCTTTGACATTGGTTAAGCATGCTTTTTTCTCACTTTGCAAATGGAGAATATAGCATAAACAAATTAAATAATTTACATGAAGTCAGAGAGCTAGTGAGAAACAGAATCAACATAGAAAATGAAACAACTGTGAGGTGTACTGTTCTGTTTCTGTTTTTCAAAGTATCTAAAATAAAGCCAGAAATAAGGATTGGCAAGGGGCAAAGAAACATTTAAAGTGAAATGACAAGACCAGCTGCCATGATATATATAAGTCAAGGAGTGGAAAATCCTGTGAAAGTTGACCAGGGTGAGGTAAGAGATCAGAGAGCCAGAGGGGCCCTTGTTAGCCAAATGGCAAGCAAGAAGGCACCCAAGGAATGACTTTAGTGCACTCAGAAACATGAGATATGCCCTCGCCAGCTGTTGCTCTACCCAAGGCTCAGAGAAGTGCCTCAGAGTGCAGGAGGAACATAAAGGGAAATCATGATGCATATGATTGTGCTAAAGGCACAGTTGAGAAAGAAATATCTGGGGATATGGGTTCATTAAAAACTGAATCATATTGAGACTTCTGGGGACAGAGCTTGTGGTGATGTCTAACAAGGTGATGGTACATGCTGGGTCCAAACAGCTAGTAGCATAAAATTGGCCATTCCTGATCATTAGCAATTAAAGATCTTTCTTTGTGTTCCTATGTTTTTTTTTTTTTTCATCTCAACCTGTGCCTTTCTAGTGGGTCACAGCATGGAGGGGAAGAGTATGGTGTTTTCCATTTGCACTCTTCCTCCCTATGCTCTGCAAACACATGGTTTCTGGGGAATGTTCCTGTTTTGTGGGTCTTTAAACTGTTGACTTATTTTTATCTGGTTTGCTTCACCATGGTTTTATAGACGTACACCTTACTGTCCTATGACATTGAGGATGGTTCTGAACAACATATGTGAAGGCAGAAAGTAAATAAGCATACAATTTTTTAAAGTCTAATTAGTATTTTTGCTTTTTTTGCTTTTTTTTTATTTTGGAGAAAAAGGAAAAGAGACAAAGGGAGAAGGAGAAGGAGATGCAGAGAGAGAGATAGGAGAGAGAGAGGGAGAGGGAGAGAGAGAATTTAGGTAAGTAGAGAAATTGGGAGGAATTGAGAGAGAAAACATGATTAAACTATATTTTTTATAAAATTAAAAAAATAATTTTTAAAGATAACTGTTTCTATAAAGACGCCATTCTTTAAAAAATGAATATCAGATGGCAATGCTGGTACCAAAATACATAGTGTAGCTGAAACATATTGTAATGTCATAAAGTAATAAGTGCAGGTATGGAGAGAAGACAGTGGCAGAAGACACAGAATGAGATCCAGGGCATGCCTTGTTTCAAAGTAATACAATTTGAGCAAAAAAAAAAATTAAAAATAGATTTGGACAATAATCCTAAGTATAAATTAAAAATCACTTGACTCTCTAATGAAAAAAATTCAATTCACAAAATAAGATAAAATTGACATGGATTCTTCACCATATAATTCTAAAATTAAATTAAATTATATGTATGTGTACAAATACACACATAAACAGACACACACACACACACACACACACACACACACCTTAGGAAGTACAGATTCATTCTCTTTCAGCTGAGCGTGATCCTTAGAAACTTGATTCCAGCAAGCACAGAAAGTTGCTCTAGAGAATCCTACCAATGGAACCACAAGTGCTCAATGGCTTCACTGATAGCGATAGGTCATATTAGCATCACGAGTACTTTGAGGCTAGATCATAAGACTGATACCTCCTGTCTTTGGCACTCTATCCCAACGCTTATAGTGAACCTGTGTTAATTTGTTATATGTTAAGATAATTGAAAATTAGAAAATAGCATATTGGATTCCAGCATATGTTTGCATCTTTCCTGTAAATCCAACATGATTTCTAATTACTTTTTAAAGAGTCTATGGATTACTCAGCAACTAAAAAGAACAGACTTAGAGATAAATCTCAATATTTCTAAAGTGATTAAAGAAGATAGACTAAAAAATTTTTAGTGTGTAATTTTGTCTACAAATGCTTCACAAACATGAAAGCTAATAAAAAATGAATTCAAAGGTATAAATGTATTTCTGATGATGTAATTGTGAAGAGATTATTACAGTTACGTGGTCAGGATTTCTGGATTGCATATACATTGGAATTCTCACCAAGTTATCAAACTATATACATCAGATACATGCAGGTTATGTGTTACCTTTATTCTAATAAAACATGAGTGGGTAGGTGTCTGATAAAACAAGCATATATGCATGGATTTACTGAGGAGAGGTCATCTTTCTATTGTTAGAGTAATAATGACAAAATGTATCACAGAGGCAAAGAATGATTACCTCCCACCCACTTATTAGTAACTAATACATGCAAGATCACCAGGGGAACTAGGTGGTGAAAGGGACTTGGATATCTCTAAACATCACAATGGAAAATAGATCTATTTTCTATTATGTGCTATAATGAAAGTGATCCAAACACAGCAGCAAAGAAAAAGGCAACTCACTGCCCTGGACAAAAGGGTAATTATCATATGTGTACACCTGACTCAAAGCCCTGATTGTAGGACTGAGGATATATATTAATATGTCTCAGCTGAATTCCCTTCGAAACTGTAATGCCATCATATTTGTGCATTAATAAAGCAAATATGTGAAGATGGATTGTCAGTGGATAAATAGGGGTGGAGGTGGATGGATAAATAGCGGGCAAGAATGCTAATCTGCCAAATTGTAAATAATTGGTGAATTTAGGGGAAGCTATTATTGAAGACTAGTTTATTATCCTTTCAACATTTCTGTAGGTTTGAAATTTTTCAAAATAAGTAAGTAGGAGAAGAAAGAGGAAAATAGCAGGAAAGGAGCTTTGTTTTCTTCTGGGTTGGGCAAGTGATCCATCTTTACTGCATTCTGTCTTGTATAGGTCGCTGACCCTTAAAAGCCTCTTCTGGTCAGGCTCAGGGATTGGATATTGTGAAATGGCCATATTGTCACCAGACTGTTTAGAGTCTCTCTCTCTCTCTCTCTCTCTCTCTCTCTCTCTCTCCCTCCCTCCTTCCCTGTCTGTCTGTCTGTCTGTCTGTCTGTCTGTCTCTGTCTCTCTGTCTCTCTCTGTCTTTCTCTGCCTCTCTGTCTCTGTCTCTGTTTCTCTCTCTGTCTCTGTCTCTGTCTCTCTCTCTGTCTCTCTCTCTCTCTCTCTCTTTCTCTCTCTCTCTCTCTTCTCAGAAAGGTGCTGTATCCAGGCTAATGGGAAAAAACAGGATGGAGGGAGGAAGGCGAATGAGTCAGTTGCCATGGCACCGAGCAATGAAGGGCCCCTCTCGCCTGGGTTTGACGTGTGTTTATAATCCCGAGAGGTGATGGGGGTGGGGAAAAAGAGGAAAAAAGATGGGGGCTTAATTTGCTCTCACAGATTCCGGCTGCCCACGGGGCTTATTATCCTTGATTGCCTGTTTTCTGCTTTTTGTCACCATGGAGACAAGTGAAAACGTGATTCTATCCAGATTCACTCACTTTGTTTGATGAATGCCTGGCCCTGCTGGCCCTGCTGAGCCTCTGTGTTAGGACAGGGTCCCTGCAGAATGTGTGGGTGTAAAGCTCTGTGATTAGAAGGGTGGCAACTATGAGGAGTGCTGTGACCCTGCGGGTAGGGGTGTTAAGATGTCCTTAGGGTGTTTGCTGGAACAGAGCTGCCTCATTTCCTGGTCAGTACATCACAGCAAGTCTTATTTTCAAGGCTGTGGTTTAAAAGCACCTTCTGTATGAAGGCACACTGAAGGCACACTGTGTGTGTGTGTGTGTGTGTGTGTGTGTGTGTGTGTGTGTGTGCTTGAGGAGTCTATTCTGTTTCTGCAAGACATTCAGAAGTTTTACCCCTCTCTACACTCTCGGTGGAGCATTTTTGTCATATACACAGATTCTGTTCACTAGAATAGATTAGGTGACAAAGGCCTGGTGATGAAATGGAAAATTTGTAGTGGATAGGCAAGCACTGGTAGAAAAGGGTACCACAGTTTTCAGCATAAGGGAGCCTGAGAGAACTTGCTTTGTTAAGTGCTGAAATGAATGTGATGACCCATTCTCCAGGTATTTGAAAAAAGGGAAGTGGAAAGGTGGACATTCCTAGCTATCAACCATGTGAAAAGCACAGGAGTCTCTTCCAAGTACCACCATCCCCTTCATGGTTCCGTAATCAGGAACTCTTTGGGCTCTTCTTTGGCTTTTTGTCTCCTGAAATGATGAATTGGCCACACTAAAGAAGGCCAGGCAAAAGGAAGAGACACACATTCAATTTATAAAGACTTAAGCATTAATTCTCCAGGAAAGGATATTACACAAGAATTAATGGAATCAAAATATCCATTCTACCCAAAGTGATGTAAATATTTAAAATAATCATTATTAAATATGCATTATTATTTTTCATAGAAACAAAACAGATGGGACTAGGAAATATCCCAAATAGCCAAGACAATCTTTAGGGAAAGGACTGAATCTCAAAATACCATGTTATATAATTTCAAATATATTGCAGAGATTAGTAAGGAAAACATTATAACACTAGCATAAAATAGAAATTCAACAAATAGAATGGGATAAAGAACCATCAGTAAAGCTACCTTCTTATGGCCAGTTGGCTATTTTTTTTGTTTTGTTTTAGTTTTTCAAGACAGGGTTTCTCTGTGTATCGCTGGCTGTCCTGGAACTCACACTGTAGACCAGGCTGGCCTCAAACTCAGAAATCTGCCTACCTCTGCCTCCCAAGTGCTGGGATTAAAGGCATGCACCACCACTGCCTGGCTGGTCAGTTGGCTCTTAACTCTGGTATTCTGAACACAACAATGAGAAAGGGATATGTTTTTCAGCAAACAGAATAGGTAAATGATTTTATAAATATTGGCAAAAATATGAAGAAAAGTAAATCTTTAAGTTTTAAATTTTTATTTACTCAAAGCACATGCACAATATGTAGAGTGCATTTATGGAGGAGTCCATAAGGATAACTTAGTGGATTCAGCTCATGTTTTCCATCTTATGTGGCTTCTAGGGATGAAACTCAGATAGTCTGTTAGTTCAGAAAAGGAAAGTTTATACTTTTGTCATCAGGATTCTGAGATGAGACAGCAAATTATAGATAATAGTACAGCATCTTCTGAAAAGGCTGAAAAGAGGACCATCATCCATCTCAACAACCTCAACTGGTGATTACAACTAATGGAATATCAGAATTTCAGGAACATTTTTGAGTCATATTCATTATAGCATTGCTCACAATAAAAGGATGTTTGTGCTAGCCAGGTTCCTGCCAGTGAAGGACAAAGAAGATAATGGCCTTTATAATCATGGTGGGCTATTCAGACTTTAAACAACAAAAGTGTGCTCGGATCTGGAAGACATTATGCTTAAGTAAGGCAGGTACTGAATGATCAGCACTCTGGTACATGAAACATCTAAAATGGAAATTCATGTAAAAAAAAATGAAGAATGATAGTTACCAGTGGCTGACAGAGGGAAGAACAAACAGATCAGTATTATTCAAAATAGTTTTTTTTAAAATGTCTTCCAGACAAAATAAATAAAGATTTTTAAATCTTATGGTAACCATCGTCCCCATACTTTTAATGTATATTCAAAAGTGCAAAGAAACTACATATAAAATGTTTTCCTTCAAGTTCTTATGTCTATGGATATGGTAATCAGTTTTCTTTCATAGTGTAAACATATAGGGAAGTATCAGATTGTGCCCATATTACACTTCTGTTCCATATCAATTAAAATAAAATAAGTAAAATTTAAATAATTTCAATAACATAATAATTTGCATTATTATGAATATAAAGTCAATATGAATTCAGCTTTGTTTTTTTTTCTGGGTTTCTAGATATTTATGTGCAGGAAATTCAACTTGCAATCTTACCTAAGAGTAAGTACTGAGCATGGTTCATTTTGAACTATTTCCTGATTTCTAGTCACTAAGGAGAGATTTTTGTCTTCTGTGTTCTGCAAAATACCCATCATGCCCAGTGCTGAGAGCATTATCCTTTTTTCTTACCTTGCAGTCTATTGTCTGTCTCGAAAAAAAGTTCTTTGCTCTCAAGTGCTCTGACTCTGAATAACTCCAAGGTCCTTTGCTTTGGAACAGGATGTGGAGTTCACATTGAAAATGTCAAGTAAACAGACACTTGAAGTATTTGGTAGGCTTCCTTTTAAAATTTTGTATGAGGATTCTCATCTCAGACTGCACACATAAGAAAAGGAAAGATGCAAGGATCATGAGTATAGAAAACTAACAATCTTGATGCAGGTATTGAGCTGTGTTTCTGTTCATTCCTATTCATTATCAAGTTTGAACTCCAGCATTCCTAACTTGCCACAATTTTGAGACAATTGCACCAGTTATTTATATGTCTGAAACAGCTTTCTCTGAGATTCATTGCTAGTGCAAGTCAATATTCTTTAAAGAGAATACCCCTGTTCCATCACTAAACTGTATCCAATATTCCAGATAACTCAAATCTTCTGATCATGGCTTGATATCTTTTTCTTAGATCTACAAGTTTGTAATGCAGTCAAATAGAACTTTAGTAGAAACAAAATATATGACAAATGAATACTTGACTTTCAGCCATCAAAATTTTGTGAAAATAAACTTTTCTCTACAAGGTCCCTAGCTTCTAGTTATTTTGTTATAGCAAGAAAAAAAGTGGATTAATAAACTGTACAAATCTATTTCCTTTTCCCTTTATTTGTAAAGTGTGTTGCTAAATGACCCATATTCCTTCACACACACAAACACACACACATACACAGAGAGAGAGAGAGACAGAGACAGAGACAGAGAGACAGAGACAGAGACAAAGGCAGAGGGACAGAGAGACAGAGAGATAGAGAGAGACAGAAAGAAAAAACACTCATTTACACATACATATAGACACACATAGACACACATTCTCAGACACACGCACAGGTGGATGCTCATCTGTACACAAAAATACACAAAAAACATGCATATGCATTGTCTCTCAAACACATGCATGCACACACATACACAAATAAAAACATGCAGATATCCATGGATACAGAGACTTTCAAATACATATGAATACACACAGATATATACACACATCAAACACACAGATATTATATACATATACACACAGATATTGTATATACGAATACAGACATGCACACATTTTGGCGCATACACATATGTCAAATTTATGCCCATCCCTTGCTTTATTTCATGTCACAGTATAACTGGTGAGAAGTGTTGGCTTCTATCGTCCTAATCTTTGTCTCTCTTTGTCTCTCTTTCAGTCTCTATTTCTTCCTTCTGTTACTCTCTCATTGTCTAAGATGGTAGTTTGTCAGGGTGCATGCTTTTACTTTTCTTTGGAAAGAGTTTTCAAGATTACTTTTTTTACTTATCTGTGATTACCTCTGTTTATAATTAGAATTTATAATTTAGAATTCCGTGGAATTCTATGTACATGTTGTTCTAATGGCCATGAATTATATATGCCATTGTCCTGCAGTGCCCAAGAATGAATGATTCCTTGTAGTCATTCTCTAATGTAGATTCTTACAGTTTTTCCAATCCAATCAAGCAATGATCCTTGAATCGGGGGAGGATATTGAAGTATATATGTTCAATTTAGGACTGAGATTTCTGGCAGTCTCCTTCTCTGTACCATGGCCAGTTGTGTATCATGAAGTTAATAATGCTGTACTGTAAAAAGAAGCTACTCAGATGATGGTTGAGAGATACATTTATCTATGAATATAATGAGCAGTAATTATGAGTCTATTCAACATGATGTCTCTTCAATGACATAACACTTGTTGTGTCTCACCTAGGGCCTATGACTTCTCTCTATATAGGGTTCTATTATACTGCTGGTTACAGGTATGTGTGTTTCTACTGATATATGTGACTTAAATCTAATCAGAAAGTGTTTGATAACTCCCATTATGTTCATTCTCCCAATTTTTCCAGGCTAGGAATTATTTTAGTTCAAAAAGTTCATAAATAAATATCACCAATATTACTTATATTCTTCTTTAGCATGTATAGCACTTTCCACCAGTAGAGTACAGTTTCTGTACTGTCCAGGTCAAGATAAGCATGATTTCACCATGTTCTAATATTCATGTGCATGAAGTCTTCAGTACTAGTGTTTAATGGGTACATTCAAGAGGATAACCAAGAAAAATGACAATAATTTGAAGTGTTTGGGAGCTCTTTGTAGACATCTTGGATACCAACTACAAAATAAGTTAACTCACTGGGCAATAGAGTTTTTAGTTATATTTCAAAAGTTCAGTATTATTTATTAGTCCTTTATCCCTTTCTCTACTCTCTCTTTGAACTCTCACTCAAATGTAGCTTTCTGTTTTATGATTTCCTCTTAACCATTTATACCATTTTATTATATCTCTTCTCCTTTGAAATCTTCCTCTGATGAACCATTATTCAGTTGCTGACCTTTAAGGATATTCCAAATGACACACTCACACCAGAAGTTCCTAAGTGCAGAGATGGCTGAAAACACGTGACATTTGCTTGTGTGGGCCACTTCCAGTGACAATATTTGATGCTGTATCATTTTAAATGTATAATCACTATATATTTTGAGGTAATGATTTGCCGTATTACCTAAAGTCTGTGGAAATTTCAAGACAAATTACTTGTTTTCAGTTTATTCATCTTTTTCTTATTATGAGTGTTAGTTTATGCCTGTTTTTGTCAGGTGAAATAGGAGTCTGTGCTACAAAGGTTTGAAAAGAATAAAATGAGTGATTATTACCTTATATCTATAGAGAGGTATGTCACATGTGATTTTTAATATGGATAATAAGGTTGGTCATGTGAATAACAGTGACTAAATAATTGTTTCTCAAGGAGCTACTTTTCTGTCCTTAGTGATTTTTGTAGCAAATATATTAAGCTTTGCCTACAACCAAGAAAAGATATGAATTGAGTTTCATCTTCTACAGGAAGATAGATTGAGTAATTCAAAAGGCATTTGCTAAGTATTTCAGAGTAATTAGCATATGGAGGATTAGAGGAAATTGTTTGGAATCTTGCAAACCTCATGCTGATTCTAATGTTTCATCAGGCAATTTTTGCATCCATCAGTGAATTTTGTCCACAGTAATTACTATGTATTTATCACGGTGATTTTATACTCCCCTTAATTCTTTTATCATTAGCTCATGTAAAGTATTTGCCTCCATTCCTTTATATATGGATTTCCTATACATATTAACATGTAATCCAGTTGCTCAACAAATTTAGAATGTACAACACAATGGTATTTTGTAGGCATTAGTTGCAAAACATCTTTAGGATATTCATCTTGCATGTAGAAATCTTACTCTACCCTCATCAATTGCTGTTATTTTACAATTTTTCTTTGAGTTGAGTTATTTTCATACTTCATACTAATGAAGCCACACAGGATTTTTTTCTGCCATGACTACCTTATCTCTCTGAAAAGTTTCCTCCATGTTTAACCATCATGTCACTTACAGCAAAATAATAATTATATTTAATGCATGTGTTGCTGTATTAGGCATCCCCAGGCCATATAATAGTTCTATTTCAATTTTTAGAGCTGTTCATATTCTTTTGAAAAGTAAGTACATCACTTCATTTTCATTCTACCAGTGCATAAGGAATGTGAGACCTATACAACTCCCTGAATTAGTGCAACTCCAAATTTGGGCAGGTTTAGACTCAGACTTCTCCACATTGTTATTGAAGAGTCACCTTTCTACCTACCACTTTATTTTACTACTCTTGCTTGATATCAGTTGAAGGTGTTGTATGGATTTATTCAGTTAGCATCATGGTCCTTTTGTTTATTCAATTGCTCATCTATATTAGTTTGGACTCATTTTCAGAACTCCCATACTGACGGATAGATATTAAGTACTTATCCTGTTATTCTACTTTCTCAATACAACCATTCAGAATTTCTTAATGGACCTTTGATAGATTTTTGAATAACTTTAGAACTGCATTTCAGATGTCCAACTGTGTCATAAACTTAAGGGGCTACCTCTAGTAGATAGACAGATCTCTCAGTGAAAGGATGGTGTCACCAAACTACTCTCAAAAATTTTGACCAAGTATTGTTCCTATCTAAAAGAAATACTGGGACATAAATGGAGCAGAAGTTTAAGGAAAGGCTATCCAGTGGCTGGCCCAATCTGGTATCTATTCCATGGGAAGGCACCAAAACCTGACACTATTACTGATGCCATGTTGTGGTTGCAGACAGAAGCCTAACATGGCTGTCCTCTGAGAGGTTCTACCAGCACCTGACTGAAACAGAGATACTAACAGCAACCATTGGATTGAGTTCAGGGTCCCCTATGGAAGAATTAGAGAAAGAACTGAAGGAGATGAATGGGAAGGCAACCCCATAGGAAGACCAACAGTATGACCTAACACATACCACTGGGAACTCCCAGAGACTAAGCCACCAACCAAAGATGATACATGGTTTGGACTGTGGCCTTGGAGCATATGTAGCAGATGAATGTCTTATCTGGCCTCATTGGGAGAGGATGTGCCTAAACCTGGAGAAACTTGATGCTCTGGGGAAAGGGGATGTGTGTGTGGGGTAAGGGGTGAGTGGGGTGAAAAAGGGCGAACACCCTCTCAGAGGCAAAGGGAAGGCAGAATGGGGTAAAAAATAACTCTTGGACCAGGAAGAGGGGCAACATTTAGAATGTAAATAAATAAAAAAATTAAAGAATAAAGAATCTCATTTCAGTACTAGGAGTAGTTGCTGGCATTAGAATGTTACTTTAAAGCACCCCATTTATAAACCATTTGTTTCTATAGCTGTTTCTAAGATGAACAATTGACAAATTGGACTTCAAATAATTGAAAAGCTTCTTTGAGGCGAAGGACACTGTCAATAGGACAAAAGGCAACCTACAGATTGGGAAAAAGATCTTTACCAACCTACATCTGATATAGTGCTAATATACAAAATTTACAAAGAGTTCAAGAAGTTAGACTCCAGGGAACCAAATAAACGTATTAAAAATGAGGTACAGAGCTAAACAAAATCTTCTCAATTGAGGAATCTTGAATGGCTGAGGAACACTTAAAGAAATGTTCAACATCCTTAGTCATCAGGGAAATATAAATCAAAATGATCCTGAGATTCCACCTCACACCAATCAGAATGGCTAAGATCAAAAACTCAGGTGATGCCGGGCGATGGTGGCACACACCTTTAATCCCAGCACTTGGGAGGCAGAGGCAGGTGGATTTCTGAGTTTGAGGCCAGCCTGGTCTACAGAGTGAGTTCCAGGACAGCCAGGGCTATACAGAGAAACTCTGTCTCAAAAAACCAAAACCAAAACCAAAACAAAACAAAACAAAACAAAAAACAAAAACAAAAACAAACCAAAAACAAAGCAAACAAACAAAAAACCCAAAAAAACAAAAACAAAAACAAAACTCAGGTGACAGCAGATGCTGCTGAGGATGTGGGGAAAGGGGAGCACTCCTTTATTGTTGGTTAGATTGCAAGCTAGTAAATGCACTTTGTAAATCAACTGTGGTTCCTCAGAAAATTGGAAATAGTTCTACCTGAAGAGCCAGCTCTATCACTCCTGGCATATACTCAAAAGATGCTCCAATGTATAACTAGGACACATGTTCCACTGTGTTTATAGCAGCTTTATTTGTAATAGCCATAAGCTGAAAACAACCCAAATGTCTCTCAACAGAAGAATAGATACAGAAATTGTGGTACAGTTACACAATGGAGTAATACTCAGCCATTAAAACAATGAATTCATGAAATTCACAGGCAAACTAGAAAATGTCATCCTGAGTGAGGTAACCCAGGTACAAATGAACACACAAGGTATGTACTCACTGATAAGTAGATTTTAGCTCAAAAGCTCTATACCTGTTTAGTAGTAAAACTATACATAGAGGAAGAAATACTAAAGCAAACATGTTTATTTTGGTGGAAAGAATTCAGCCTCAAACTGTATCATCATTGTCATTCTTGACACCGTTAATGTCTGCTTGATACTGCCAAAACTTTTCTGAACTCAAGCTTTTATCAATTGTTGTTCATCACTTATTCACAGATCGATTTCAACTTTCCCACATTTAATATGAACTCTTCCCACATTGTGCATCCAGTCACTGGTAGTGGATCCTGACTTGTTGGAAAAAAGGATCAACAACATCCTCTTGGATAAGCTTTGTAAAGAAGCAAAATCAAAAGCAGATTGGAACTTGGCAATGATGAATTGAGGACTTAGAGAAATGAGTATAGTCCATGAAAACTCAAACACAGAAGTAGCAGAACACAGTCTGCTTGGTTTGTCCTTGACTGTGTTTATGGTGAGTTCCATGAGCAGAGCTTCACTCTCACAGGAATTGCATCAGGGTTGGACTCAGAGGAAGACGTTAATTCATGCATGTCATTGGGATTTCTACTTTCTAAGATGTTTAAAAATTGGCTTCTTAAGGATACATGATTCCAAATCTCTAATCACAGATTTCCTTTCTGAGGACAAAAGTGTAAGTATCATTTGGGTGCCAAAAGCTTTCGGAGTTTTGTAATCCTTCCTCATTGGCAGTGTTCCTACCCTCCACCAGGCAGCAGAGAGCCATTCCTTCATTTTAGTCACTCTCTTATAAAACTCATGTTTCCTGCTTACTGTTCTGGGATAGGACAAAACACACCCTGGAATTCACAACATGTATTTGAGTAGCCCTTTTCTTTTTTATACAGTTTCTGTTTGGTTGTAGGACCTGAGTTTTGCCTTAAGATATGGGAGTGGTATGCCGACACCTTAAGATACATGATCCTAAGTGTTTTTAAAATAGATGGACAGCCATACCATCATTCCTCAGAATGAGAGCTTCAGCAGTACTGATACAGTACAGATTGAGCTACTCTGTAACCTCCAGGTCTGACCTGTACCTAGGCAGCCTTGTCCTTAGTGATAGATACCTTGGTGGATGCCTCTTTCTGTTGAGTACTAAGGCAGACTACTGAAGACCTAATACATGGTTTTCTAAAATGGAGGATTCAACCATCTTCATATGGTGATATAAAACGAAGTTAATGTAGGGAGAATAAACTAACCTAGTATGTAGGCTTGCAAAAGTCTATATGAGACCTAAATTGTTTGGGGAATACTGCATAGGCTTTTTGTTGTCATTATAATAGAAAAATGGAGCCAGGCAGTGGTGGCACATGCCTTTAATCATCCCAGCATTTGGGAGGCAGAGGCATGTGAATTTATGAGTTTGAGGCCAGCCTGGTCTACAGAGTGAGTTAGTTCCAGGACAGCCAGGGTGTACTGGCTGGTTTTGTGTGTCAACTTGACACAGGCTGAAGTTATCACAGAGAAGGAAGTTTCAGTTGGTGAAGTGCCTCCATAAGATCCAGCTGTGGAGCATTTTCTCAATTAGTGATCAAGGGGGTAGGGCCCCTTGTGGGTGATGCCATCCCTGGGCTGGAAGTCTTGGGTTCTATAAGAGAGCAGGCTGAGCAAGCCAGGAGAAGCAAGCCAGTAAGAAACATCCCTCCATGGCCTCTGCATCAACTCCTGCTTCCTGACCTGCTTGAGTTCCAGTCCTGACTTCCTCTGGTGATAAACAGCAATGTGGAAGTAAGCTCAATAAACCCTTTCCTCCCCAATTTGCTTCATGGTCATGATGTTTGTGCAGGAATAGAAACCCTGACTAAGACACAGGGTCATACAGAGAAGCCCTGTCTGGAAAAAAAACAAAGAGCAAAACAAAACAAAACAAAACAAAAAGCAAAAATAAGAAAAGAAAAGAAAAATGGAGTCAAAGGTTAAATGGTGAGCATGGTGCATGTGCATGTTATCCTAGTGGTGGAAATAGAAATAGAATTCCTGTGAATGGGGAGGAGGGCGGGGGGACAGCTAGTGTAGACAGCCCTTGAGCTACAGGTTCAATGACTTTTCCAGTCACTGAAAAATGTTGCCATCAACTTACACCATCCATATGTAAATAAGCCTATAATCATACGCATATATAGTCTAGAGTGTTTGTATGTTTGTGTGAGAAAAAGACAATTGATAAACAAGTGAAATAAATTTAAGGCATCTAGAATAAATTGAAAGTCTGTACCTTTTCTTCTTATAACTCAATCCCCTATACTATCTAATATATTGCTGTTTATAATCATTTGCTTATCCTGGTTCTTTTATATAAATGCAATAATAAAATACATGATCATTTATGCACAGTTCTCCTTAAAAATGATTTTAGTGTTTGTTCAGGTTTTAGAAAATTTTAGCACTTCATTTTTATGACCACCTAATATTCCATTGGAGTATATCCCAGATTTTATATAACTCTTCAACCCAAAGACTGAAATTTGTGTTGCTTTTCTATTTTTGCTCTTATAAAACATAATATTGTGTGAAAATTTAATGTAGTCATTTTTGTGTGAACATATTTTCTTACTCAAAAACAGAGATGCAGACTGATTAGTTCTAAGAAATACATTTAGGAAGGTTTGTTCATTGTACAAACATCCCAGCTAGTACTTAAAAAAAAACAAAATTTGCACAGCATTTGTAGGTAATGTCAGCTTGGATCCATGTTGACTAAAGTATCATTCTGTGTATAAGACTGTCCAAATAAGAGTATTATGGCATTCCTATATGGGCAGAATGTTATTCTAGTCCTTACATAAACAATGTGTTGCATGAGTTCATCTGTCATAGATTTCACTTGTCCTTTATTTTGTCTGTTACATACAGAGGCACCATGGACATAGATGTACAAATATATCTCTGAGGTCATTAGCTAATTACTTTTGCTAGATATCTAGGAGAGAAACTCTTGGATAATATATTAATTCTAGCAATAAAAATTAAGTGAGTCTCCATGTTACCAGTAGCATTCTACATATTTAGAAACATGATACATAAGCTCTGATAATTGTACCTTCTTCATAAATCTGGTAATCATTAATTGCCATGGAAAGGTAACTATTGTCGACTTAATGTCCTAAATAATCACTTGTTCAGAGAGCCATTCTTGCTTAAACTGCTCAATTTTGTATTTTCTTTGGAAATAAATTTTTAGATTATTTTTTCTTTTTCTAATATGTTTCATTTGCTTTTTGGTTTGGTGTCTTGGCTATTTCATGGATATTAACATAATTCTCAATAAAGATAGTTAGTTGGGAAGGCATAGCTGGTGTGACTCTTCTCAGAACCTGCCCACATATAATTATGAACCATCCCAGACAGAAGAGTCAGGAGCCTGTGCTATACATAAATGGAATAGCACATACTTTAAAAACATCTGAATCACTATGCATTGGCATAGCACTTTTGTGTGGATGATGAAATGCCTGTAGAGATTGGAGATGTAAGGAACTCTATGTCAAGAATTATGTGACAACCAAGACTGTGCTGATCATATTAATATGTACTTTGTTCTAATATGCTCTTTCTTCTTTTTCTTTTAAAAAGATATTTAAGGTTGTTTCTTCAACCTTATGCAAAATTGTTAAGGCAACCAACAATTTCTTTGACTGGAAGAAATAATCTTCCCCAGGAAAGATCACACAAATTGGTTATCCAATACTAAATGGTCAAACTGTATTTTTTAAAGCAGAGTAGTTTCTACAATTTCTGTTTGTTTCCTTGCTTGCTTTCTGGATTTAGACCAAATTTCACTATGTAGGCCAGGAAAGTTCAAAATTCATGATCCTTCTGTCTCATTGTCCAAGGTTCTGGCATGGCAGAAATGGAATATTACACTTGGTTCCCAGGATCTGTTGTTATGTGATGTATATCATTCTTAAAACAAGGGTAGATCTGTGGTATAAAGGGGCCACATGTTGAGAGCAAAGAATGTTTCCTCTTACCAACACCTTATTTAATTTTCTTACTCATGAGCTCCTTATGCAATTGTTTAATTAGAAGTAGTGAGCAGTATACCAATTAACTTTGCAGAAATGATTGAGTGTGTTTTGGTTTTTATTGAACTAAGTTAATTCAAAGAGGAAGGAGAAATTTTATGCAATCCAATGAGGTGATTAACTAGCAAGTCCTACTTTTTCATTAGTGATTTGAGAGTATGGAAGACATAAACATCTATAAAATATGATGTGGAAACACTATCTCACCCAAGAAAAATGAGGGGTTTACCTACATCCATTATTCTACAGAAGTTCTTGCATATGCCTTCTGAGATCATTTTCAGAAATATGCTTTTCATATTAAATCTCTCATTAATTCTCAAGGCATATTAGTTACAGGGAACTCTCAATCAGGGCGTGTGATCTATCTACTGTGTTCTGCTTACTACACATTCACAAAGTGCATGTTCTTTCTAGCATATGTATACCATGAACAGAAGCCCATCAAAATACTCTGTAATCTCCACTGTATCTGAGACCTAAACTCTAAATGCAAAAATACTTGGGGGTGATTTCAGTAGGCAAAACAAGGAACTTATAAAAGCTCCCTTTAATAATATATGATATCCCTGTGCAGGGACAATTTGAAGGTTGGAACTAGCAACTTGAGTTCTGTTTATAAATTCCTGTGGTAATTTTGTTTTGTGTGTGAGCAGAATTCTTCTGTGACTTCAGACCAGCTTCAACAAATCAATACATTTGCTGTTCATGCAGGTAGTCACAAGTCCACCAAATTATAAAGGGAATGACCATATAAACACCTTCCCATGGGAATAGTATCAAACCACTATAGATAACTATTGCAATGACTAAAGTTGGAAATTGTTGTGTGTTACCAGTAAAGTTAGTAAATGGAATAGATGTTATATTGGCTCATAGTACAAGATATTATCTGTGATTACATGTGGAGTTTTTAAAAGTTCTTTGAATAAGAATATAGGAGAAGAGGATGGCTGTAGACAGATACAGATCACTTTATACACAAAGTCTGGTGATGCATACATTTCTGTATTTACAAGTCTAATAATGCAGTCCCCATAAGATCTTTCCAGTGGAAACTTGAGACAAAAGCTAGATGTATTTGTTTTATGATCTCATTTGAAAGCTGTACATATATTCAAATTTTGAGTAAAATTGATTATTCTTGCTGTGAGAAGGATCTGAAAATAATGGAGATGGGTCTTGTTGTCTTAAGTGAATTCTCTGGCTGTGAACAATTCTACTTCTCTCTACTTTCTTCCCTCTCTCCCTCTACTTCCCTCACTCCCTCTTTTAGCTCCTTTTCATTGAATCACAAGAATCTAGATAGTTCCAATTATGATCTTTATAATCCCTTCAGATCAAGATTCCTCTTCTTCTCATTTCCCCCATCTCTCTCTCTCTCTCTCTCTCTCTCTCTCTCTCTCTTTTTGGTGACAGCTTCTTGCTATCTAAGTCTGGCCTGTAACATGTTGTGTAGATCAGGTTGGTCTAAAATACATGTTTGTCCTCCTGCTCAAAGCAGAGTGTTAGTATTACTGGCATGTAGCCCAATGTCTAGCTATTTTCTGCCCCGTGACATAAAGTTTTGTAATGTTATTGAAACCCGAACACATGAGCTTATTAGCTCCATTCTCCAAGTATTTTTTCCAATAACTACAACTTATAGCTCTAATAACAAGAACACTCCCCATTCCCACATTGATGTGCTCATAATTTGAAATAAGTACTAGGGTTACTTTGATAAAAGTCATAGCTTTATCTGATGGCTAGAGCTCTAGTGAGAATAAATTCAGAGTAGGGAATAAAATCTTCCATATGATTCTGCATTTTTACATTCTCTGCAGTGAAAGCCTGAAGAAAGAGCAGTAAACAGAATACACAAAGGTCAGAGCTAGCTGCATCCTTGAGAAAATGTGGTGGAAGGGCTGCATCTGTGCCTGTGTTATTGGAGCATGAATCAAACAGGACATGAAATACCATTAGATTAAAGTAAAGGCATTTTTAGAGGAACTGTATAACCAAAACATAACATAACATAACAAAATGCAGCCATCACCACAGAAAGGGCGATACCAAGCATCTTGCTGTGTGGAAACTCAAATTAAGACCCAGAAAGATGCTGCTTATCCTTTGTGGTGACAAGACATGAGGTTATACTATTATTGGACTGTCATGGTCAGGTAGACTTCCTGCATCCAGATAACACAGTATGAAAAGATAACTTGTGAAGTTTAATACTTGTTCCAAGTAGCTAATTATTATCTTCATATAGTAAAGTATCACAAGTAAGAAATCAGCTCAGAGTAGACCGAGGAAGTGCACAATCAGGACTGCAAAACAAGCGATGAAAATAACATATATTTTAAAGATAAGAAAGCAAATGTAGGGTCCAGAAAGAGAAGCTGCTTTTATCTGTGGGGAATATAGTTGAACATGGTGAGGGATTCCTGGGGGAATTAAATGGCTTTATTTTTATCTGTAGTTTTTCCTGTGTTACTAGGAGATATTATGCATGCCAAAATGTAAAATTTATCTTTTTTAATTGTAAGCAAATGTAAGGTTGGAAAACCTATTTTTAAAAGCCAGAATACATTTTTTTTTATCTCAGAAAAAGAACCAAAGCAGCCATAAATCTTTAAGTGACCTTAAATATCACAAACACCTTAAATTTGTTAACATTAAGAAAAACATTGCAAGGTTAAGGTATCCCTACTCTGTATTCCAGGAGGAGTAAACCTTATGCTTTCCTCACCTTTGAATTTTGAATTGAAAGTCATGGCCATGAAAACGGAGAAATGGGTAACTTATAATTTCTCAAAAGAAACTGTGAAAGTAACCACTGCTACAATGTGCTGAATATATGCACATATATGACATGACTGCTACATGTTTAGGAGACTTACTATGCCATCTGATATTAGACAGCATTGTATTCAATACTTCTGCATCATAGTATACATACAACCCCACTCAAGTTAGTTGCCCATAAAAATAAAACTATATATTTGAAAAACAAAGTTAAAATTCTCACACCCAAATCTATTTCTTTTTTAAAAATTATTATTATTATTATTATTATTATTATTATTATTATTATTATTATGGTTTTCACATTTTTATTAGATATTTTCTTTATTTACATGTCATATGATTTCTCCTTTCACAGTTTCCCCTCCAAACAAACAAACAAACAAAAAAACCAACAAGAACAAACCCCTGTTGCCTCCCTCCTCTCCATGCTTGCCACCCCACCCTCTCCCATTTGTTGGCCCTGGCATTCCCCTACACTGAGGCACAGGACCTTCACAGGGCCAAGGGCCTCTCCTCCCATTGATGATCGACTTTGCAATCCTCTACTATGCTGCCAGAACAATCAGTCCCACCACGTATACTCCTTGGTTGGTGGTTGAGTCTCTGGGAGCTCTGAGGTATTAGTTCATATTGTTGTTCGTCCTAAGGGGCTGCAAACCCTTCAGCTCCTTTGATCCTTTCTCTAACTCTTTCATTGGGACGCTGTACTCAGTTTAATGGATGGCTGTGAGCCTCTTCTTCTATATTAGTCGGGTACTATCAGAGCCTCTCCGGAGACAGCTATATCATGCTGGAGTGCCCTTCCTTCAGTCTCTGCTCCATAGTCTCTGCAACTCCTTCTGTGGGTATTTTGTTCCCCCTTTTAAGAAGGAATTAAATGTCCACATTTTGGTCTTCCTTCTTCTTGAGTTTCTTGTGGTTTGTGGGTTGTTCTTCCTGTATTCCGAACTTCTGAGTTAATAACCATTTATCAAAGAGTGCATATCATGTGTGTTCTTTTGTGATTGGGTTACCTCGCTCAGGATGATATTCTCCGGATCCATCCATTTCCCTAAGAATTTCATAAATTCATTGTTTTTAATAGCTGAGTAGTACTCCATTGTGTAGATGTACCACAATTTCTGTATCTATTCCTCTGTTGAGGGACATCTGGGTTGTTTCCAGTTTCTGGCTATTATAAATAAGGCTGCTATGAACATGGTGGAGCATGTGTCCTTATTTCATGCTGGAGCATCTTTTGGATGTATGCCCAGGAGTGGTATAGCTGGGTCCTCTGGTAGAACTATGCCCAATTTCCAGAGAAAACACCAAACTGATTTCCAGAGTGGTTGTACCAGCTTGCAATCCCACCAATAACGAAGTAGTGTCCCTCTTTCTCCACAACCTCTCCAGCATCTGCTGTCACCTGAGTTTTTTATCCTTGCCAATCTGACCAGTGTGAGGTGGAGTCTCAGAGTTGTTTTGATTTGCATTTCCCTGATGACTAAGGATGTTGAGCATTTCTTTAGGCGCTTGTCAGTCTTTTGGTATTCCTCAGTTGAGAATTCTTTGTTTAGCTCTGTACCCCATTTTTAATAGGGTTATTTGGTTCTCTAGAGTCTAACTTCTTGAGTTCTTTGTATACATTGGATATTAGCCCTCTATCAGATATAGGATTAGTAAAGATCTTTTCCCAATTTGTTGGTTGCTGTTTTGTCCTATTGGCAGTGTCATTTGCCTTACAGAAGCTTTGTAACTTTATGAGGTCCCATTTGTCAATTCTTAATCTTAGAGCATAAGCTAGTGGATTCCTCTTAAGTAAATTTTCCTCTGTGCCTATTTGCTCGAGGTTCTTCCCCACTTTCTTTTCTATTAGTTTCAATGTATCTGGTTTGATGTGAAGGTCCCTGATCCACTTGGACTTGAGCCCAAATCTATTTCTAATAAACCTTATCTATAATGTACTCAAATGCCATTCAACAAGTACTAGATACATACTTGATATGTTTATACATTGGAGTGCTACTGTGCAATGAAAACTGCTATTGGTATATGCATGATACAGCACACAGAAAAAAAATAAAAATTCTATGTTAAATTGGGGCAAAAGATAAAATAAAGTTTTTCTCCATATAACTGTGGGATTATCAGCTCATAAGGAGGAAACTCAGTTTGCAGTGGTAGATCATCATGAAAGCCATAGCGTCCAGAAAAATGTCTGGAAAGTTTTTGTCTTATGTAACTTTTTAGATGAGCTTGGGAAAGGACAGCTTATTGTCAAATATGGAAAAGAGGTTTCTCCTCCAGGATATGTCATCTTGGTGTTTGCCAGAGTTTCTGTTCAAACTTTACCCTAGGCGTTCTCCCAGTTGGAAGGGTGGGATGTTAGTCTTTTTTTTTCTACCAAGCTTTTCACCCGCTCCAGCTGCCATATTCCCAATGTGCTCCTCTTAAATTATAAACATGTCATGTGCCTGAAACATTTGTTTTTAAACAGTTTTATTCTCTGAAGCACATATAGGAACACCTGTATACACATGCAAGCCTCAAATAACATTTCAGTGACGACGGGTGAAGAAAGAAGACTAGAATCTCAAATGAGTACTATGTAGGCCCCAGGAACCCACAGAACTGGACAGTACATTTAGCATGAGTATAAGACAAAGTGTCAAAATAATGGTATTTTCTATTGATTGTTGCTTGAAATTGAAAACAAAAACAATAAACAGTATTTTAATTAGCAAAACAAACATGAAACCAGAAAGGTGTACTTAGAAAAACATGGGTAATAACTCAGCACTTAAAATTGCAAATATTGGTATGATAATTTTGAAATGAGAACATAAATAAAAATAATGGGCACGGTCACAGGCAAAGTGATGAATGGTGTTAAGGCATAAAGTTCACCTCACAAGTGGTTTCATAGATAAGCTTAAACATGAACCAATACCCAGATAGTTATGGTGCATAGCTATAATCCTAGTACACTGGAGGAAGAGGAAGGTTGGTCTCTGAATATGAGCCTAGCCTGTTATACAAAGTGAGTTCTAGGATTGCCAGAGCTACACAGAGAAACCTTGTCTTGAGAAATCAAACCAAACCTAACCATCCATCCAACCAACCAACGAACCAAAAAAATCCATGACCCCCAAACCATGGAGTGCATAAAGGACTTTTGGCAGATAGTAGCACACTGAATCTAAAAATTACATACAAGGAAAATGGATTAGTGTTGTTAAAGCTGCAGAAAATAAGGATTTTGTGGGAGATTCACATATTCTAGTTTGAAACTATTTTCAATGGGACAAATCAAGGCAATTGTACAAGTCTAATATCCCATGGAACTTCATGAATTTTTAAAAACAGAGCTATGAATATGGGATATATATTAATATATTTTTTATGTATTATATGCATAAAAATTTATATATAATTTAACTTAGTGTAATATATAGAGATAAATATATCTATACTAATATATAATAGTAATATAGTTATGTATATATTATTTCTTTATATTTATTTATGTAGCTATATATAAATATTATACCTATATATAATTAGAATAAAAAAGCATTAAATCAGTAATGCAGAGCATTTTCAGTGAGTTCTGTAATATTTGGCCACTAAAATTGGGAATAATGAGTTGTAATAATCTCACAGGATGCATACATTTAAGCAGAGATAGAATTGAGAAATGAACAGAATATCACTATGATAAGGCATCTACAAAATAGAGGGAATGTAATTTTAGAAGTTCAAAATGTGAGTCACATTAAAAATAAGCATTTGAACTACAACAAAAATGCTTGTTATCCTAAGGAAAGAAAATCCATAATGTTATTAGCAATATGTACTCTTAGGTAGCGATTTATGTCTCAATTTTGTATTTTATGACTCAAAATATGGCTAAGTACTCAGTGAAAACTAGAAAAAAAAACAGAGGTGTTGTCCTGAGAGACAAACAAATCCCTGTAGAGCCTCCTCACGGTGGCTAGGGAATAAAAGTTGTCACCCATAATGAGCCAAAGAAATGTAAAAGACAATCACGTTCTTATATATTACTCTGTAAACACAAAATCCTGCAGATGCTCTGAAATAAAGTTTGATGCTTTCTGAGAGTACTGAGTTATTTACTTATCATATAATCCACCCAAACTTAACTTTATCTGTTTAAACAAAATGAGTCAAATTATATCAGTATGAGATAATCTATTATGTGTATTATGTTCAGATTGTTTATAGAAGAAGTTACCAAAATTTCTCTCAACAATTGAGTAATTAATCAAATTGTGTCATAAGTACAGAGTAAAATACTACTCTTTTATGAAAAGAGACAAAGTACTGACACACAGCAACATGAATTGATCTCAAAACTATTAAGGAAAACAAAGGAGAGTATATAGCATTATAGTATATTTGTAAATTGGTGCTCGTGAAATTGAAAGGTAAGAAGAATCTAAGTGCTATAAACTTCTGTGTGGATTGAGATGGATCCTTAAAATGGGTTATTATATTGCATATAATCTAAGCAAAAAAAGAGATATTTTTCTTCTATTAGATTCAGTGCATCTGGTTTTACCTTGAGGTCCTTGATCAACTTGGACTTGAACTGTGTAAAATGTGACAATATGGATCTATGTTTTTTCTTCTACATACAGACCACCAGTTAGACTAGACTATTTATTCAAGATGGTTTCTTTTTTCCCATTGTATGTTCTGGTTTCTTTATCAAAGATCAAGTATCCATACTTCTGGGTCTTCTGTTCTATTCCATTGATCAACCTGTCTCTCTCTGTACCAATACTGAATTTTTTTTTATCACTATTGCATTATAGTACAGCTTGAGGTTAGGGATAGTGATTCCCCCAGAAGATCTTTTATTGTTGAGAATTGACTACCCTGGGCTTTTTGTTTTTCCATATAAAGTTGAGAATTGTTCTATCCATATCTATGAAGATTTATGTAGTAATTGTGATGGGAATTGCATTGAACCTATAGATTCAAATAGGATATTCTTTGCCTTAGCAATCTAATGTTTAACCTGACTGTGGCAAGATGGAAAGGGAAAAGGGATTGAATCTGTACTTATATTTTGATGGGCTGGGACATGGAGGCGCTACAAAGCACCTGAAAGAAGAGTGGCAGCAACATTCTCAACCATACAAGATACTGCCAATGAATTCCCAGGTTTCTGATTACCTGAAACCTGTATGGTCTGAAACAAATGCTTACTGATTATATAATTTATGGAATTAGTGGTATTAGGGCTTTCAGTAAAATTTTGTTAGCCAGGCAACAAGGTACTTTATCATCAGCTTTCTGGAAAATGGAACATGGACATGGGTTCTTCACATATCAGAGATGTTTACAAGGAACAGCTAAAGCACCTTGTCTGTATGGTTACCCACTGGTAGGTAAATGAGTTCAGGTCAGACAGATAGTAAATGAAATTTTAGGCAGGGTTTCATTCTTACTCCAACTGCCATGCAGATCCATCCATTCACTGTAACAAATCTATTTTCTTATTTGAAGTGCAAGGGGGGCATTTAGCATAGTTTCTTATATGAGACACTCTCTGCACATTGTCTTCTATAGCATTGATTGTGTGGGGCAGTTATTTTATTGGAGGTACAAATCTGTTGATTTAGGGAAGGTAACATTCATATTTCAATGTTTTAGGAATGGGGGAAGAGTCTGAAATTTGGCATATAGTTATGAACTTGGAGGTGAGTAATGGTTTCATAAAGAACAAATTAAGAAAACAGATGTATTTTAGGAATCCTTGCCCAGATCTAAGAAATGAGAGCCGTGCTCTCCTCAGCTGCTTTCCTGGGTCTATGTGCTGTCACTGCCGACACTGTGCAGAACAGTCGTACTCAATGCTAGACTCTGGGGTATTAAAGTTGGACATAAGTGTTGGCATGTGTTGCGGTACATATATTAATGACCAGACATTTCTCCTGAGAAAACACCTGTGGCATGATTTCTGGAAGGGTTCTGATGCAGGGGATTAGCATAGATTTTCTGTGTGCCACATCTGCTGCTATTGTCTCTTTAGGCTTTTGAACATAGACACAGTGACAGCTAGACTATATGCTAGAATCTCAAATTATTGTTCTTTGTAAGTATATAGAGTAAATAAAAATTGACATTTGTGAGAAGTTATGGTATCATGTACCATAGTATACAGAATGAGATGTGTCCTATATGCTCCCAGAAAGCCACATCTATATTTAAAACATTGTCATGGGGACAGTTTTGTTTCTACTTTGATCTATATAATGATTCTGCCAAATTTGCCTTCGCCCTGTGACCCAACCTGTCCTATCTATTGAAACTTACTCTCTATATTAATATTCCCTATCTTTCTTTGACTAAATGTTGTACCTTACCAATTCATCATTTTCTTTTTTCCTACCTGCTTAGCAACCATGTCTGTTGGCCAGTGAAGACATTGTAATGAGGCACACCTATGCAAAAGCACCCTTAGGACCACAGTAAAACTGTAAAAAAAAACTGTGCATCATGAAGGTGGGTGTATGATATAAATAGGAACATTATATTCTAAGATAGTAAGATTTTAAGGAAAGAAAATTATACTAAATACAATAAAAATGATTCCTATAATTTAAGTCTTGAGTAGATGCTGTGATTTCCTAGGGAGTGAGGTCAGCACTAGGATATACAGATGCTTTATGAAGGCTAAATGGAAACAACAGCATTCTCTAAGGGAAAAAGAAGAAAAAAAATGAACAAAAAGACAACTTAGCCCTGTTTCCTGTCTTTGCTGTGCTCAATCCAGGTCTCCAACTTCCCAAAGGGGTTCCTGTCTAAAGCTACAGGATGTTATTTCATTTTGTTTATTAAAACACAGAACATATTTTGTGATTTTTGACATGGATGGGCAGCCATATGCATCTGAGCTCTCCTCCCTAGGTACCCAGGAGGAGGAGGGATGGTGGGGGAGATAAAGCAGACTCAACATGCAGATCTCCTTGTTCTGAGCCATCATCTTTGGCTTTTCTTCTCCAAATATTCAATTCCCCTTTATCCTCTTTCATATAGATTCATAAGAAGGGACAATTTATATTTTTATCTGTCTTTATGCCCCCCTCCAGGACTTTTCTTCAAACCCCACAAAAATACATAGTATGTGAAAATTAAAAACTACATATATGAAAAAGCTCCTATGTATTGGTAGAAACCTTTTTTTTTCTACATTTTCTAAACAACTTAATTTTCTTTGGTGGTTTCTTGTCGTGTGTGAACACAAATGAGTGTGCTTCTGGTGGGCAGATGTGAGGTTCTGCTTCATGCTATCATCAAGGGTCTTGGATCCTGCAAGCAGAAAAAACAAAATGCACATCTATGAATAAACATAAACTATATACATATGTCAATCTCCTATTAACATTGTGCTCTGTTAATATGCATAAGTGGTAGGAGCTTGTGACACAACTCTTCCTAAACTCCTGAGTTCAACTGTGGTTGCTCATGCCTCAGCCACTTTAGTAGCTGAAGTTTCTTATGGACAACATTCCCCAAACATTGTTAATATCAAACATAATGAGCTTAACTTCAAAATGCTTTAAATGCATTTTTAAATAATAGAGGGAACAGAAACTTGACTGGAAATCTGAAATACTATACAAATGCAAAAATTTGAAATTATTGAAGAGACACAAAAAGCATATAGTCTGGGATGGGGTTGAGTCTACTCTATACTTTGAGGGTTTTTTTTTTTTTTTTTTTTGTTTGATTGATCTTTCAACTAAGTTCCAACTCTGTGCCATGAAGGGTATCTGAAAATACAATTGAAAAACCTGTATCTTAATTGGATCATAATAGCAGAAGATGATGTTTGTGACAGTTAAATCATGTATATATGTGAGAGCTTCAGAAATAAGAGTTGTACAGGCGACACTTGATTCTGTAGATCTACCCTGTCCAACACTAGATGGTCTTGAAGCAATGAATAAAGAGTAGGTTGGGCTTCCCATTGGAAACTGAACAGAGCCTGACTTTCTACCATCTGGAGAAGGGGCTGTGAGCAGTTTGTTCAGCCAACTTAACTGTTTATTTATGTGTCTTACAATGATGTTTTGTTTAAGTGAATACCATGATGTTCATGGGATATATTTCTCAGAATGTAACCCTGTGGTTAATTGACAGAAACAGTATACATGTATCCATCAGAAGAACATAGAACAATCAAGAATGTTTATATTATGAAGTTCACAATGTCTAAGCATATGAAGAAACAGGAAAAGTGTGATAGCATGCCCTGAAGCAAAGACAAGGAACAGAAACACAGCAAACATCAACTGAGGATCTAGTATTTGGGACAACTGGGAGGATGATTTGGCCATTAATAACCAAAATCTTAAAAAAATCTGCCTTCAGGCAGCTTTCAGAACAAAACAGACTCAATTTGAAAGGTTTTGAGAATGTAGATGCAAATTTTGCTGTCATCAGCTATAATTTTATTTCAGAGACTTTGTTATCTAGAAGCTGAATATTTCTGGAATCTCTGAAAGGCTTAATAGGCTTAATATATAGACCACATGAAATTAGTGGACAGAGATTAGAATATTTTAGGCAGCATCAATCTGAAGTAAAATTCTGTCTAGTCCTAGTAACAGAAGTAAAGGTTTAAAGTCAACAGTGGAGACTGGGATTAGACTCATGGGAACACCAATGCAACATTGTGGGTCCTAATTGCATGGTCCCACCTCTTGATTTGGGGCTAAGACGCTAAATGACAATGGTGTGTATTTGTCCATGAGCACAATACCTCTCTCTGTCTCTCTCTCTCTTGCTCGCTTTCTCTCTCTCCCCCCTTCTATCTCTCAGTGTTTATGTGTGTGGGGGTGGGTTGGGTTGTGTGTATGTGTGTGTGTGTGTGTGTGTGTGTGTGTGTGTACTAAAAATGATTAATTTGTTTCTCATTTAGGGTTAGTCTTTTGTTTACTCATTTGTTCCACATCATTCTGTGAAAAAGGCTAGTTTAAGCTCAAGCAAAATCATTAACACAAGTTTGCATCTGTTTCAAGCACTCAGAATTACTCGTTGCTGCCATTTTGTGTAGCCTACTGAAACCATCCCACAATCCTGATGTAGAATTATTTTAATGTAAAGAAAATTCCCAATGTAGCCAAAGAAAATACTTCCATTGATTTTTGGTCAAAATACTAACCAAATAAGTACGAAGGGGTTATGGGACCACAGAGAAAAAGAATTATCTCATACCCTTTTAATCACAGAAACTAGTCAGCTGCCTTTTTGTAAGAGTATTTTAAGGCAGATGACAGGATTCTGGAACACTGAATGAGCATAGTGATTTAATAGAAAATTTGATATTTGCACCTGGTTATTCTTCTGTGGTCCCAGTTGGCCAGGACTAGGACTCGGTGTAAGGGGATGGGGGCAACTGTGGGCGTGTGTCAAGCTAAAGCCAATATAACCTAGGATGCTCTATTGCATCTGTCTAAAGAAACCTGGTATTCAGAGCCAATTTTCTGCAGATTCTAAGCTCTTCCAGGAGTGACCACATCAAACTTCCTGAAAGAAAATTTACCAAGAAGAGTAGAAGGGTGTATTATGTATTAGTCCCTTGGACTTCCACCCCTCCAACAGCCCCACACCCTCAATGTGGAGAGTTGGTAACTCTGGGTGCAACCTGCCCAGTTGTCTAGGTATGATGGAGACCCATCTTCTGTATCTTTGATCACTCTGGTAGGTAAGGTGGGCACAAGATGTCTTCTGTTCTGAGTAGTTTGCTTCCTGTTCAACCATGTGTTCATAGACAGTAGAAAATTAATTTCTTGATTTTCACATATAAGATATAAGTGTGATCCTGCTAATGAGTATCAGTGTGCCTACAGGAGTCTGCCATGAGATAATCTAGTGAGGTTTACAATTAGATACAGAGGACTCTTGATGTAGGCATAAAGGTATACTTCAGTAGGTGAAAGTTAGCAATGAGAAGCTCAAACAAAGCTGAAGACTGACATGATATGGTTATAAGGAATCCTGACATCATATAACAGATAAGCAAGCAAACAAAACCTCTAGCAGGAATATGTTAATGGGTAAAATCCTAAAGAGAGATCTATCTTCTTCCCTTATTTATACCTGAGTTTCTTCTCAAGACAAAATGCATTTTCCTGGAAGAATACACATACAGACACACACAAACACATGCACACATGCAACCAAATGTATGCAAATATTCATGACTGGATACATAAATACACACACAAACACACCCATACACACACCCACAAATGCACATAGAGAGAAGCATGCACAGACATACACTCATGAAAACATACACAGAAACACTCACACAGACACAGATTTACTTACACATAAACATACAAACATACACACACTCCCATAGAGAAATACTTGTACATAGAAATATTCAAACAACAATGTTTCACAAACACTCATACAGACACAAAGAGGAGACACAATCAAGAACACACAGACACATACAGACACATTCTGAGACTCACACACACTCAGACACACATTTATGTACAGACAGACTCTAATAAACACACACACACACAGATCGAGAGAGAACAGAGAGAGACAACCAGATACATACACACACAAACACACCGCAGACACAGGTATACACCCAGAGATTCACACACAGAGACACAAAAATACACACACACATCAACATACATACCACAAACATGAAGGAATACACATAGTTTTGCACGCAGAGACACTTACATAGAGAAAGACTGATGCACAAAGAGAGACACACATGTATCTAGGCACACTCACACTGATATTCATGAAGACACACATATGCAGACAAACACAGAAACACTCATAGAGATGCACACATAGCAATACACATCCATAGATACAAACGGATATACTCATATAGATACAATCACACACACCTAAACATACAACCCCACAGAAACAGACCTATAGATCTCTTCCTGTCTCTTTTTTCTCCCATTTCCTCTTTTTATCTTCTCCCTCTCTGAAAAACCACAAAGAAACATTCTTGACTTCAATTTCTTACTCTTCCCTGATCCTAAGGGAACATATGCTAACCTGGACTTATTACAGGGGCTCTAAAGACATACTACCATTCTAGTAACCATTCCTTCCTTGGCCAGAAGCCCAGAGTGGGTTTCATGGATGGATAGGTCCAGCTGGAAACCTAAATCAGGCATTTTGTGTGTGTGCCTGTGTGTGTGTGTGTGTGTGTGTGTGTGTTTGTGTGTTTACACAGGAAAGAGGCTTGTGATGATCATGATAGCTATACATGATCCTCAAAGTCATATTTATTTATTAGCCATTGAGGTGTTATTTGGTAATATTCAACAGAAAAGTTACTTTGTTTTAAACAGAATATTAAGGACCTTTATCTTCATTGTTATGTATGAGTGCACATAGAGATGAGCATACGTTTATTTGTTTGAAAATATGCAACACACAAATGTTCTTAAACATTTGTGATTGCCTCCAACTCCCTGCAGATAAAGGTAACAAAGCATTTCCCATTCAGGCTGCTCTTAATCTCCCTGCGGGGTTTTCTAATGTAATTTTAAGATATAAAATGTATTCATGATCACACCAATAATTACATGCTTGGAAAATAAAATGATTTTCTTATTCCCATTAACATTAATTGTTTCCAGAACTTCAGCCTCTGGCAGGAGCCTATCAGTGCCGTAGGGCAGCGATGCCCATGGGACTATGCTGTTGTAGACTGGAGCATGCAAATACAAATCATAAATACACACATTTAAATCTCATGTTGCCGTGATTTGATTTTTCATATAATTTGCCTAGTTCCTCATCACCTCAGTAGCCTTTTCTTCCAGTGATTTATAGACACTCCTTCTATACAGTTACAAAATTTTCAAAGATTTCCACCAAGCCTATATCTTATCTGTTTCACTTTTTTAAAAACTACCTTTCCTAATTCCAGATCATGAGATTTATTTATTTTTAATGATATATAAGATAGCATTTTAGCTACAGTTTCTCCCAATGGAAGTTAACTAAGTGTTGTGAAATGATTTTTAATGTCTCAACCATATTCATTTGGGGATTATTTGAATTTGTTTGGATAAATCTCCATGTATACATAGATTAAATACAGACCTTGTTCCTCTCTACCCTTCCTTTTTAATTTTTCTCTTCAATCTCATGAACATTTGGGATTATAGGTTTTTGCCTCTAAGTCCAGAGTGGCTGTTTAAAAATTGATCATTTATATTTATGGGATGAAAATTCTCTAAATAAGGTTTTTTGTATGTCTCCCCAGTTGGCTCCACCAATCCACTTGTGGCAGTTCTTCTGAACCCTGTGTAAAATACTAAAATTCTGCATAATTAAAATTTGATGGAATACTATTCTAATTGATTCCTCTTGTCATCCGAAACGTTTTCTGTGCCATGACACCTGCCCCTTCCCGTGCTAAAAGTCAGCCACTCTCCAAAATTCACTGCGGCAACCTGTTTCTGTAGATTGCAAAATGGTATGTCCCAGAGATAGGTATACCTTTGGCTCTGCTGTGCATTTAGACCTTTTCCTAAGAATGTGTAGGTTCTGGAGTATGGATGATTGCAGATTGTGCTTTGAGGTCCCGAGGCACTTGCTCTAATGCAGCTGTGTTTCAGCCTCCCAAGGGTTCCTGCTTTCCCCTCCACCCACATTCTCAAACATCTGCTTGTAACCAATGGAACAAATCCCTACTTCCTTGAGGAGGAATGAACCCCTGGCAAATCCAAGTTGGCTGTTTCAAAGAGATTTTTATTTCCATTTCCTTTATGGTGGTTGGGAGCCTTTTCTAATCAGGTTATAGTGCCATCTAGCAACCAGAACAGGAAGTCTCTCGTCGGAGTAAAGAGCCTGCAATATCTGCAGCTGCGGATGAAAACCGCTCCTGTAGATCTGAAACATCGATGATCGGGTGATGATGGGGCTAGTGAGGCACAGTACTTAAAAATTAAAGCCAAAAATCATACCAACTACAAATATTAAAATAATATACCACTGTGTGAAGTGACCAAGAGTTTGTGCCCCCTAACTTAACCGATGAAGTCCTTATTTCAAATTGACTAGTGCCTCAAAAGGGACTGCTGACTCTAAATACACAATCCAATGTGTCTATGGATTTTTCTTTTACACAGATTGTCTTTACATTTTTTTGCGATTTAAAATTGTTCTCAATTTGTAAAATTTCACAGACCATTTTAATCATCACAGTATATATTATCATGTCTGTGATACCTAAGATCATAGGCACCATGTTTTGTAGTCATTCATATATTCACAGAGAACTAGAACATTTCTAAATATTTCTGCTATTGCAAATAATACTGACCATCACAACATTTTTTTTTGTTCTTTTTGGAAAAATATACGTGTGCAGAAGTAAAATAGGGTATTTTACGTTTTGCAATGTAAAAACTGAAAGTAAACTAGGAGACCTCTCAGCCTCATTCCTTTATCTGGACAACTAATCCCTCGAAACCCTCTCTGGTTGTTGGCAAGGGGTGAACATTTGAGGACAGCTTGTGTGATTCAGACACATGGAGACCAAGATATTAAAGATGAGGCCACTGATTGTGAAATTAAGCTCTTCCAGGGAAAGCAAGTTTCATGCCCAAGTGCATCCACATTGTGTTCCAAGGAAATGAGGTCCTGGGAGCTTTGTGATGGAGACTGAAGTAAAGGAAGGAAAAGCAAATGGAGAGATTCATTGTGATCACCTTGCTATCTGCCAATAAAGCACTTTAAAATACTGTTTCAGATACTAATAATTGCTTTTTGCTTTTTAATTTTTTTTTATTTTTTGGTTATTTGCCTTTCATTCTCTCTAAGACTATTCATAGTTCCTAACTTGTCGTTTCATTGTAAGGCCTTGCTATTTATTTACTTATCTATTTATCCAACAAAAATCTCTTAAAACTCTGATGATTATATAATCTTGTTTTAGAAGCTTGGAGCATGTTTGTGTGTAAAATAAAGGTACCTGCTTCCTTGTAGATTTTTACCAGGCTCTCATCAGATTTGCATGTTATGTTTATTAATATAGTGAATAAAAAAAAGCAGACAAAAAAAATCAAATCACACAAAGGCAAGGTTGAGTGTGCTAGATGTCAGAGGCTTCAAAGGGAATCAAGGGAATCTGGATTAGACTTGTTTGACTTGAATTTTGATAAAAAATTTACAAGAGCTGAGTCAATCAATAGAAGTGGAGGCTGGATCTTCCTAGGCACAAGACAAAACACTCCCGAGCTCACATATTCTGTGACTGACAATAGGGTCTATGTGGCTGGGAAGCAGCCAGAGTCAGAGGGTGAAACACACAGTGTACAGCATGATTTCTCGGGCTTACACTCGGGGTAGCTTTTTGAAAGGAGATTTACTTCAGTGTGACTCATTCTGCTGTGAGGATTGTATGGGTGTGGGGAGGCACTGGGGTATAGGCAGGAAATCGTGTTAAGGGGTTATTTCAGATACTCGAAGTGGGTGTGATGGATTCAGGTCAGGTTTCACCTATGGGCCAGGTTCTTACTAGGTGCCTTTTTGATGAAGCTGTGGGGTTATGTGAGTTCCCGACAGAGGTGTGAAAGAAAAATCTATAGTAGCTCTATGTAATGTTCCAGTAACAGTGTTGAGCTTCAGTAAGTATTAAAATAAGGTGAGAAACAAGTGCTTTGCTGTACTCCCAGATCCACGCTGTTCAGAGAAGCCTTGTTTAGCAGGACTCTGGGGCAGGATACTGAAGGTGTGGCTTGGATCACAGCCAATTTGAAACCAGAATGTTTAAACTTGAGTCTACTGGGAAAATGTGGTTATTAGCCTGAGCAGAGGGAAAAATTATCAAGGGAAAAACTGTGCAGGCATTTGTATGTAAGGCTAGAGTTCAGTAACCAGGGAGGCTGTTCTCCTTGCCTGTCCTCTGCCTTCAGACTTGGTTACAAACGAAGTCTTTTCTTCTCCAGGCTCTTTATGCCTCTCCTGATTTCTCATACCTGTGAGTTATTAAAATTCCGTGGAAGCTCAAAGCCTGAATCGTGTAGGTTCGTCCAAAGTTTAAATACTGATAATACTGATAACCCATGATTTAAGAAGGAGAAAAGTCAGAGGTCAATTGCAAATGCCATTTCAAGGCTGTGAGGCCGAATGCGCCTTGAAGTCACTGAAGGGTCTGAAAACCTGATTTCAGAAAATTGAGCTAATCTGACCTTGGCTAATTGACCCAGAGTTAGCTTACTCCCTTGCTTTAAACTGTCATCCTGGGGTCAGGGGCATGTACCTGGGTTCTTTCCCAGTAACTGAGAACATTTCAATTACATTTCTGTAGGGAATCGGTCTCTCACAGCCACCATTTTACAAGCTCTCACTACCCGTTGTGGGCCTTATCTAGTGTCAATCACCTGAAAAAAAAAAAAAAAGGAGGGAGGCGATGGACTCAGAGCAGCTCACAGTCTTGGAGGAAGGAGGGGGGGGCTGTTAGCACATGCGCACTCTTTTCACCGCAGTGCAGGGGTCTGCTCACGAGGGAGGGGGATTTCTTGGCACATGCGCAATGGAAACACACTGCAGCAGCTCCTTTCGCTCGAGGAGGGGGCTTCCTGGCGCCTGCGCACTCTTACTACAGCATTGCAGAGTCTACTTTGCGACTGCGCCAGTTTGGCAGCTTCTAGAAAGATCTAGGGCTAGTCAGGGGCGGGGGACAGAGAGGGAGTTGGGCTGTGGCGCTTTGCTCCAGCCCCTCCCTTCGCAGCTCTCAAGCCACAAGTGTTCCTTTGCTCAGGTTACTGCGCCAACAGGCGGCTGCTGCATGGAACAGAAGAGGCCCTTCTGTCCCCTGACAGCTTCTGACTGCAGTGTTTGTTAGGGCTTGGAAATGTTGGAAATGTGCAGTGTGGGTCACCAAAGTAGAATTCGAGTCAAATAACACATCCTAATTTTGGAAAGAGCAGCTGCATAGGAAATTTGGGTGCGTTGACAAGCTGAAGGTGAGCTGCCTCAGAGAAAGGATTACCTCAGCATTTGAGCCTGAAGCCCTTCAGCCTGCCCCCAATCCAGGACTCTATCCCCTGGGGCCTCAGCTCCTTGCTGGGCGTCTGCTTTAGAGCAACATTGTTAGAAATGCAGATTCTCAGCTCACTCCAGTCAGAAAAAGAAATCTGAGAGGGCCCACCCTGATTTTAACAGCCTTGGGCTGTTTTTTTTCTTTTTTCTTTTCTTTTTTTTTTTTTTTTTTTTATCTATATCCTCGGATAGACACTAAGGAGAGAATGTTGAGTAAACAAAGGCCTGACTGCATCCCAGGCACATTGCTTCCCCAACTCTGACCCTCATGTCCCACTCTCCTGTGGCTGACCAGAACAGGACATGGGTTATTTGAGCAAAACAATGTGATAGCCTGGAGCCTAGCACAGGATTTGGTCTTTCCAAAGCCTGTTTGTTAACACGTACAACGTAAAACAGTCTCTGTGCCTCCTTCTCTCCGTGTGACATGCACAAAAATTAAGGGAGCCTTTTAAAAACAGGGAGCCATTCTTGGAAAGCCTGTCACTGTCCACTCCTTGAGTGGCTGATCACCCCCCACCCCCAGTCATTTAGTATAGAGATGTTTTAAAAGATGATACGACACATTTTTCCTCAGTCTATATACTGGATTTATGTCCATATACCCGTGTTCACAGAAGTGTTGGTGGGCTCCTGTTCAAAGGACTATGGCTAAATATGGGGTAGAAGCTATGTGATAATGTGACACAGGGCGAGTTAAGATACTCACAGCCTAAAGCCAACTTCAAATTCACTCGACGGGAATTTTCCATACTCTGAGTGTCACAAAGGAAAAAAAAAGGCAAAGTTCAGATTCTGACTTTTTAATGTGTGTAATAAATTGTCAAAAATTCAATCAGACTTCAAATTAACTGTATTTTGTATGCATGTGCTGTTTATAGTCTGGGCAGGAGGTGAAAAAAGTCTTGAACGTGGAAATTATTCACATGTTGATGATTTTAAAGCTGTAGTATATAAGTTGTCCTCATTCTAAAACACAATAGAAGCAATGAGGTTGTATTACAAATTTCTTTTTTTTTTTTTTTTAGCTTGTACCTGAAAAATAGTTCTTCCCTACATTCTATTTCTACTCATTCTCATAAACCTTGCTTATGGATTGAGCAATTTATTTCTAAGCTCATCTGTACCTTTAGTTGTATTTTATACTTTACGCCACCAAACGACGACTGACTCAATGTTTTACTTGAAAGCCACCTTGCCGTGGGTCACACATCTTAGACAGGTACTTCAATTCTTTATCAGTGAGTATTTACTAGATTTTTGTTTTCTAACCTCTAGTCAACTGAAATTTGTTTATTTCCCTCAGTTTTTCTAACACCTTTTAAACTATGTTTCCAGTTTATGCCATTCCATTTCAAAGTCTGAATTGCTTCTTTTTTTACTGAAATGTTTTACTTTGGGGAGTGTGTTCATGTGTGTGTGTGTGAAAGAGAGGGAGACAAAGAGACAGAGGGAGAGGGAGAACAAGAGGGAGAGAATGAAATATCTATGAGACTCACTTTGTCCCAGCTTCTTACTTCAAACAGCACTCAGCCTGGACATGTCCTGGGATTTCTGAAGTAAGTTGACTCTGATGAGAGTCAGAACCTTCTGGGCTTAATATCTTAGTGACACATTCTAGAAAAGAGATCACTCCTCAGCATGAGGATTCTGAAGATTCCCAAAGGCCGATGCAATAGTCTGAGCCAAGAACACAGCTGCATGTGAGGGAAGAGGCACTTAGTATTTGGATTTCCCACTTCTATACTTTTCTACTTGTGCACTGGATGCTAATTATAAACACATACAGTATTAAAACTCAATAATTACTGAAACAGAGAACATTTTTTTCCCTGTTCTTTTGACAACAAAACATAACTTAATTTTTTTTTGACTTTGTCATTTTCTGTTGAAAACAAAAGCTTTATTTTCCTGGATCCTACACATTATGGTTTTTGCCCATATTCCATGAGCATTTGTGTTTATTTTCTACAAGGATTTCATTGGATAAAATTGCTCTTTGCACCCTGAATTGGTTGGGTTGTTATTTTTAATCTTTTATAGAAATACTTTATAGATTCTGTACAAGAAGTCTTTGTACATTACAGGCCTCACAGATTTTTTATTCTTAATAACATGATCCTCTCCCTATTTTCTAAAGGATTTTTGTATTAATTGAAATTTATTTTATGAATATGTGATAAGACAGTCCATTTTTTCCTAGAGGAAATAAATAGTAAGTTATCCAAAAATTAATTTAAACTCTGGTACTATCTGATTTTAAACAAAAAAGAGATGTGATCATACTATAATGGATTTCTATTATTTTCTTTACAAATATTTGTCATATTTTTACCTTATACTCCACTTCCTGTTATTTTCTCTATATAGATTTCTTCTAAATTCGTTCACATGTAAAAACAGTGTCCACATATTTGTCTCAAACCATTGAAAATACAAGGGGTATGAGTGTTTTAACTCAAAATCTTTCAGGGTGCATTTGAAGTAAAACAACTCTTTTAACCACACTTCAGGCAAATTAGGATTGATTAAGTCTTTCTGGAGATACACCTATTTATTATGTACTTTCTGTTACTGGCAGAATTTCATGATGTTCTAACCCCACTGTCATTTCTTCTAAGGTCAATGTTGTGGTCCTTCTGTAAAGAGGACTCTTTCATCACCTACCTTTCATTGATTTGTGAGTATTCATACACAACTCTCACTTTATTCGTTGAGTTAAAATATGTCGTTATCAGTATCAGTTTAAACACACAACAGTGCCTAGGATCCTATTCAGAATAAGCTATTGCATTTACTTATCATGGCACCTTGAGATTGTTCTAGAAGGCTGATTTCCTGTTTCTGATTTTGGTGCCTTTGTAGGTCTCTAGCCGAATCTTCTGCAGAAAACCTCTCAACCAGGACATATTAGGTGTTACTGTGATTTCACTGAACACTGTGATTTCTAGTTAAGAAAGCCCTTAAACTCTACCTGAGAAATTTACGTTAACCTGTTCTTGAAGAAGGCTTGGTAGTCCTGACAACTCTGTTTTTAGTTTTAGTTAAAAATCTACAGTGTGTGTGAACTAACAATACTAAAACATGTAGAAAAATCCCGTAAAGCAATTCAACATCGCCATCTGCCACCCAGAAATGGAAGTACAGGGTTATGCTAAACCTTAGGGCTGAGAACCCAGACTCTAAATAGTGAGATACAAAGAGTGAGCAGATTCCGATTCTGGAAAGGGCCCAAGAAACTAATGCTGATGAAAATCAATGAGGATCAAGTTTAATACAAATTTATTTATTTTTTAAACTATAGGCATATGACTGAATCTAAGGGCTCTGGCATTTGAATTTTGAGTTCAGCACCAGATTGGGTACCTAACGGAAATCCTGGCTCCAAAACAACAGATATCAGTAAACCAGAGACCAGGAAACAAAAAGCAATAAACCAGAAACAAAGGAATAGTTAAAAGTTTGACACATAGCATTCCTTTCTATTTACTTGCATGCTGTTTTTTTAAACAGGAACATGTTCAAAAAGACCATTAACAATGCACTCAACTTTCTATATCCACTCTGGGCACTCAGGAAAAAGGGCATCTCAACTGAGGAATTGAGTTCAGCAGGTTGAACTTTAGGCACATCTCTGGAGCATTTTCTTGATTTACAGTTGATGTGGGAGAGTCCAGCTCACTGTTGGAGTTGCCATCCCTAGGCTGCTGGTCCTAGGAAGTATAACAAAGTAGGCTGAGCAAGCCATAGAGAGCAAGCCAGTAAGCACTATTCCTCCGTGTGTCAGTTTCTCCCTCCAGGTCCCCTCTCTGAGTTCCTGTCCTGGGTTCTCTCAGTGGACTGGGACCCAGGCTATGTAAGCCAGATGAACCCTTTTCTCCTTTAATTTGATCATCATGTTCTATCATAATAATAGAAACCTTACCTGTGAAAACTAACATTTTCAATTGAACTCAATTAAGTCTACATATTTCTAAACAATTGCCACGAACAATTCTATAGCTAATATATAAAGCTAGCTATGTTTGATAGCCAGTGTTGGATAGGCAGAACCTTGCTGTATTTTTTTATCACTAGTTAGACATACATTTTTTTTTATTTTGTAATCTTAAATATAAATGCCTCTTAATTTATTTGTAGACTAACAATATACTTGATTCATTGTGTTTCTGTTTCTCAGAAAATACAGCCAAAAGTATTATTGTAACAGGCATACTTGTAAGCTTCACAAGTAATAAGATTGTTGAGCCCCCAAAAGACCACTATGACATAAATTCTATATTAAATGTAGATAATAAATGCACAGTGTTCAGACTTCAATCTTAGCAACGCTCCTTGAACTAGCTAACACAGTTCATCTGATATATTTATTTAGGGTTAAGTGCTTACTGTTCTTACTCCTTATTTATTTTTCTCTTTGATAAATTGTTTTCACATTTTAAAAACCATTCATTACTCATGTTAGATTATTGTGTGTCAACATGCATATAACTGCAAACACACGAATATTTTTCAAATAGTTAGCTGTTTTTAGTTTTACTCTATCACACTTAGACATTATCAAGGATTTGACAAATTGGAAATATTTCTGATTTCATGTAATGAATTTACCTGTCAAAAATATACAAATGCTATTTTAACTTAAAACATAATAATTACATATATAATGTACATACATGTTATGTTAAAAGGTAGGAAGTTGATATTATTTTACAAATATTGAAAATACCCACATCTCTACATTACTAAGTATGAATTTCATTACTACCTTTGTTTGATTTTATAGAAAATAAATTTAGTGAATATTATGACTGGGAGTTGCCTCCAAGATGTGAGACCTTGGTGATTTTTTTGTTTGTTTGTTTTTGTTTTTGTTTTCCATTTTATTTTACTTCCCAAATTTTAATTATACATATACAGGTATTATTTCTGTATTTTGTAATGTAAACTATTAAACTATTGGTTTAATAGAAAAAAATTACATTCTATTATTTTACATTTTTTTAAAGTATTGGTTTAATAGAACTTAATGAATTTTAAGAATTTTAATAGAATTTAATAGAATCTAATGGTTAAGCATAATAGGGTAAAACTAAGTGGAGGAAAATATTTGGAAAATATACAATTTTTATTTTAACATTTTGCGGTTATTGATGTGTAATTTTTTCATTCTAGAAACTTTGTAAAAGTTCTTATGTCCTGTGTAGCCTATTTTCTTAACATTTCAGTTTTAGAAAATTCAAGAACTATTTGTAAAACAAAACAAAACAAAACAAAATGAAACGAAACGAAATAAAACAAAAAAAATATGTAGGAAGTGTGAAAACTGATATTTCCTTAAGGATCAAAGCTTCATTGTGTTTTGTGCTCCACAGATAGTTTTCAATTGATTTGGGGTGAATTTAGTGACTGTGTAGCAGACCCTTCCTCCTGATCTGGCCTCTGCAGTGGCCCCTGGGGACTGATTAGTAACAGTGCAAACCAGGCTGGTTGGTCATTAATGCTGGTGAGCTGGTAAGTGTCTGGACTGTAGCGGGCTCAGGAGTAGGGAATGGTGGGAAAGTCACGTGTTTGCGGCACCTGGAAGGCATCTGGCAAGGGCCAATCTTAATCTGGCTCTCCTGCATCAGCTAGGCAGCCAGGTGCTCAGCATTTGCTGGTCCTTGCAACAGTATAGAAGTTTATAAGCCGGGGTTAGCTTCCAGTTCGCTAGGTACTTTTCTTCATTCTGGCTGGACCTGAAACTTCCTGTCCAGTCCTGTTTTCTGACCGATTCTTACCCTCGCCCTCCTCCACAATACACAGAAGATAAACTGTATTTCAGTATTTATCAAGTTTCTATTCATGCACAAGTACATAAAGTTCATACAGTAGTAGTATCTGCACTTTTTCTTCAGTTGGTCAGCATATTTTTTAAAAAAAATTACAGGTTTTAATTATTTTCATTGTTTTTGTTTTGCTTAACAGCAAGACTATCTTAGTTTTACTAAGGAAGTCTACGACTGATTTTCTTTTCTTTACATTGTAAACAGCTAGTTGCTACTCTGTTTTTCATCGTTCTGAATTTAAAGAAATAAATTAATGAAAAAAGACAAAAAAGAAACAGAAAAATACTGAGATCAAAATCCTTTATGTTATTTTGGGTTTGCGTCCATGTACAGCTCTGGAATTATTTATAAAGTGTTCAGAAGTAGATGCAGGTAATCATTTCACTATATAGGCTTTAGCATTTTTGAAGAAAAATGATAGAATTCAAATTTTACATAGAAAATAATATAAAATGAAAAGTCACAGTCTGATCTTTGAATTCTGAATTTTGTAAACATCACCTGTGTTTTTTCAACCTATGTTTGCAGAATAAGTGCATGTATTACTATTGATGTTTTAAGTTACAAAAGATGTGTACAAAGATCATCAAGTTAATTTCAGGTAGATGTATTGTGCCATAGCATAGTCACACATTACTATGAGTGCCCCTTTCGATTGGATAAAATTTTCCTATTCAAAAGACATATGTGTGAGGTGTTGTACTAAGTTTTCAGTTAGGAGTACTAATGGTGCACTAGACAAATAACTTGAAAGACTCAAGAAGATTAAGTGATAACAAAGGACTATATTCTTCTACCATTTTTTCCATTGCTTTGCACAAATGCTTATTCTTACTTTGCTGTTATCCTGGAATTGTTTACTATGTATATTTTGATATTAACAAGCAATAGATTATTTATAATATTTAGAAATATTCTTTAAGTATATGCAGGGATATTGTTACCAAATTACATCATTATTTGATTAGTATATACTTGTTATTTTCCATTTTATTTGGCTTAGTTTGCATCTATGCTTGCTTCAATTTGCAGATACCATACTGAAATACCTGTGCATTTATTGGCACTATGAATATATTATTTTGTAGAGCTTAATTTAGAATTTAATTTCTAGGTCAACAGATGGTCACCCTTAAATCTTAACTACATATGAGCACATGGGAACCAAATCCGTATTATTTTTTACTTTAGTAGTATCTTACACTATTATTTGTATGTGACAGAAGAATAAACTTTCATATCCTGAGTATCCATATGTAATTTACAAAGTATATTATTCAGTCACTTTACATTAGCAACAATTTAAATATTGTATAGTGCATTTAGCTATAGTTGTCTCATTTCTTTGGTAATATATGTTTTCACGTGCAGATTCACTGAAAATGCAGAGTAAACCAGAGAGGTAAGGACAGAAAGTAACCTGAGAGGGAAAATATCTGCTGTATGAGGAAGAACACTGATAGAAGCATTCCAGGATTGAAGAGGATGTGGTAATATGAGTGTTGACATGTAAAAGAAGGTAATCTGCTAAGATTTTGTTGTTTCCCTGTTTGTTTTTAAAATACTTATTCTCAAGAAAGTTTAAATTCTTATTTCAGTTTTTTAAAATTGCAATTCATCCCTCTTGCAGTCTTTTCATCATAATCAAAATATAGACATTATTCTGAGAAAAAGGGATATCTTATTCCTTTCATTTTGGAAGGTGAGATGTCAGAAGCAGAAAAAATGCACCATACATCTTGTTAGATTGCATATGCAGCGGTTACTCAAGTCTTTTTGTTTTTACTATGTATTTCTTTTTGAGATTATAATAGAATTACAACATTCCTCTTTAGCTTTTTCTCCTAAACCCTTCCATATACTCTACCTCACTCTCCTTAAAATTTGTGGCGTTTTCTTTCATTAAAGGCTATTATAAATATATATACATATGCATATATATTTTTTGCATAATAATTATTGTATATACATCTTCAGCAATGACCATATTCTTAAATATATCTGTGTTATTTAGGCATGGCTCAATTAAATTTTGAGTGTGGCACAGAGGATTAGATTCACCTGCTATTGAATAACATATGTTAACAATTACTTGCTGTAGTATGCAATATTGAATAGAACCTTTTTGATCAAAATCCGACGAATAAGATTGGCATGGTGGTTCACAGCTACACTTCCAGGACTTGTAAGCCTGAGGTAGGAAGACCATTGAATTTGAGAATTGCCTGGGTTACTTTGAGAGACTTTTCAAATCTCCCAATTTCGCAGTGAGAGAATATGTTGCATACTTATCAATCATTTTATTAGAGATCATGAGAAGTTTCCATGTTGTCAAAATGAAAACAAATCCTAGGTAAAGATAACCTGGGAGGGCACCTTTACTAATCCAAAATATGTCACTAAATTTTAAGCATCAGACCTCAGTGATTTCACATGTCATTTCTCTTACACTTCACTTTTGTCTGATTTTCTAATAATTCTTACTCTTTACATTCATGAATTTTCAATGCAGGGTATTCATCTCTCACATTTTCACAAGTCATGGGTAAGCAGACAGTTTTCAGAATAACTCCTCTTTAGAATTATTCTTAAATATGTTCCTGAAGGGACATGGAAACCCATAGAATTACTTAATTTCTGATATGGCCACTGTGATGGTAAGGCTTGAACAGTGAAATAAAAAGTCTTGGATTTGAAAATATTTTCTAGATACAATATTTTCTAGAAAGCATTTTGTTTCCAGTTGGTATCCTGAAGTTAGAAGACTCCATCATACTATTATACTTAATAAAAATCCTCAGAAACCAAACATAAAAGGATCATGTTGGTTCCTAGAACTTTGCTTGGCAAAGCAGAGTCAGAAGCTGTTCTTAATTATGTCACACTTTAGAAATCATAAAAACACACTACCGGTGTTCAGGTATTTCGTCAACAAGATCATTTTGTGTAACTGTAGGATGGTGCTCAAGGCAGAGAATTGGTATTGATGAATAACATTAACAAAACTATATACTGTTTTCTTACAACAATTTAAATACACTATAAAATTGTATCACATGGACATATTTGTATCACATGTATATGCACAAACCCCCTTTTCTGCTACATGGTTTTTATTACTATCATCTTCCACCTCTCCTAACCTTCAAAGATTTATTCTCTATAACTCTATATTTAGATTTTAAAACATTATAAATTAAATGATATAGAAGGTAATCTTTTAGACTGTGTGTGTATGGGCATGTTCATATGACACGTTCTATGTGTTTTGCTGTTTGTGAGTATGGGATGCATATGAGGAATTTGGAGGACAACCATGGGTGTTTGTCCTTGCTTTCCATCTTCTTTAGAATGAAGACTGCCCTTCTTCAGCACTGCTTATATCAGCTTCAGGGAATTATTTTGTGCACTCCCGCCATCTAGCTATATGAGTGCTCAGATACTGGTGAGGTTTTACTGGGTTTCTGGGAAATCAAACTTAGGTCCTCTAGCTTAATATCAAGTCCTGTCTTCACCCACTATTCTACCTCTATAACCTTCTGAGGATTTTTTACTCTGATTAATTCATTGAAGTCCATATATTGTTTCAAAATCTATTATTCGTTATTACTGAGTACTAGAGTACTTTATTCCTTTTCATTTTCTTTGCCCATTTAAACATTAAGATTATTTTCAATTTTGAAACAGAAATGTACAACTACTATGAATACTTGTCCTCATGTGCACATAAATTTTCATTTTCTAATTAGGATAAGTGACCAAGAATGAGATTGCTAAATTATATGGAAGGAACAAACTTCATTAAACATTACCTGAAAGTATAGGAATCCCAAAGGATAGCTTCCAAACGTAACTGATTTGCGGAGATGGCTGATTACATGGATAGTCCCTCATTCTTTAAATGCTAGAGCATCAGTCTTCATCCTTCTGGCTCAGGACAGCATCTGACAGATGTTTGTAAAGCTGAATTATGAAGGACTGTTCACCCTGTATTGACAGAACTTTCGGTCAACTATTCTGCATAGTGTGTCCTTTTCCTGGAAATTATTTTTGTCTGTAGATTAATTAAGGCGATTCTTGCCCAGTGGCTATCTGGTGCAACTCCATTGATGCTCAGTTTTCTCTTTGAACTAAAAAGGGGGTGCTGTCATGAGCAGACATATCTATAATCAAATGATATTTTATAAGGAAGTGACCTGAAAAGTTTCCTTCTTTCTGTGTGTGTTAGATTTACTTAGGCTTATGTTTTCTTCAAGAATATGGTTCACCGTATCAAATGTTCTGTGTTTAATTGAAAGATGTAATATATGAAGCATAAAATTATGCAGGTGACAATCAAATAAAAAGTGTAAATAGTATATGGAGTAAATCTAACAGTATACATTATTAGTAGTTTTTCCCCATTTCACTAAGCATTTCAATGTGTTATTGGAATTTCCAATTAAATCTTTCAGTTCACCTCAGATTCTATTATATTTTAGTGCATGCATTTAAAGAATCATTGTGTTGTAACAAGTGGTTTTGTTTTCTAGTTCTTATTACAAAGGAATATATATATATATATTGCTATAAAGTAGCATTTAGCTCTAGTATTATCCTATATAAACTTATCTTAAATTTTAATTAATATCAGTAATTTCTTTTAATTTTAAAAGGCTTGTGTATATGCTCTTGTGTTTATTCAATTTATGCCTTCATATTTTCATATGAATCTACAGATTCTTTTATTTTCTTTTTTTCACATTTTAGTGGAATGTTTAATCATATATTTTTAAAATCCCAAGCTCAGTTATTTCAATCGTTCTTAGGAAGCTTTCACATAAGCATGATTTTCTTTTCTTTTTTTTTTTAAATTTTTCTCTCATGTATTATACATGATTGAACTTTCCAATCCACCACCAGTCTCTCCATCCCACCTCCCTTCTCCTCCAGATCCTATCTCTCTCTCTCTACTCCCCTTGAGAAAAGAGCAGGTCTTCCAGGGACATGAATCAAACATGGCATAACAAGCCACAATAAGATCAGGAACATGCCATCACACCAAAGCAGGACTAGGCTACTTTGTAGGAAGAGAAGGGTCCTGTAAGTACTCAAGAGAAACAGCCCCAGCTCCTACTGTTAGGAATCCCACAAGAACACTAAGTTACTAAGCTATAACATACATAGAACCTAGGTAAGAAGACCCATACAGGCTCTGTGATCTCTGAGTCTACAGGAGTCCTGGTAAGTTGATTCTGTGGGCCATTTTTTGGGGGGTTTCCCTGACCCATCTGTCACCTCCATCCTTCCTCCCCCTCCTTATCTGGACTTCTTGAGTTCTGCCTAATGTTTGGCTGTGGGGCTCTGCATCTGCTGCCATCAGTTGTTCGATGAAATGAAGTCTCTCTTGTCTCTTTGATGATGATTATTACTCAGGTCTCCGAACTCTCTGCAAGAAGGACAGATTCTAGGTTTTGTGACTGTGTTGGTGTCCCACATTACTATGAATTTTTGCTAAGATTACTCTCAGACTCTCTGGAATTTCTGTTGCACTAGGTATCTATCTCATCCTCCCAAATGTCCCTCAATTCCAATCTTTTCTCCTAGTATTTTCTCCCTCGGATCACTTCTGTTTCCAACTCCACTTGGCCACAGTTCACCTATAAAATCTATGTTATTTCTCCTTTCCAAGGAGATCCCTTGTGCCCCCATCCCTACCCACACCTTCCTTGTTGCTTAGCCTCTCTGGGTCTGTGGATTGTGGCATGATTATCCTTTAGATTATAGTTAATATCATTTTAAAAGGAGTACATACTGTTGGGGTCAAGGGATGGCATCATAAACCACATGAACACTGATCTCAGTCACACATAGATAGTTTATTACAATTCCTCATAGGACTGTTTAAATAAGGCCATGGTCCAGATTTAGCAACTGAATCATGACATCAAGATTCTATAGGGTTTTTAAGCTCCCAAATCCACAAAAATCTGTGACACATAATTTCACCAGTCAGGATTTAAGGATAGGAGATTTCCTTAGGAATATGTTTTTGTTGTACACTTATCCTGTTTGGAGTATTCAACTATGTTAGGGACTTGTCTTGTCTAATACACATGTACCAACTTTTCTACCAGGATGGGACTTGACAAACTCTCATGTCTTAACTTGCCATCTAGGATATCAGTTATCTATGTACATGCCTCTTTTTGCCAAGTAGAAATTCAGTTCTCAGGGAGTTCTTAGGAACTTAAACTTTATTCGACTACTACTCAACATGGAAGTCTTATTCCAAATAGTTTCTTATATAGGTGTAGGTGTTTCTATTATGTTGGGGTCCATCCAAGGGGCATAATATAAAGCCAAATACCATAAAAGCTCATACATAGGTGCAGAGAGGGATGGTGGTTGGTTTAGGCCCAAGCTTATTATGGGTAACTATACAAAACAGTTTTACTGATTTCTATCATCATTGCTACACAAGGACACAGAACATAACAGGATATGCAATCAGTCTTGGCATTAGAAAGTATCCTAGTAACAGCAGAAACATATGAGAAAGTTTCTTTGTAACGGCAGGCAATCCAGGTAACAATCACCTAGGCATTAACATTTTACTTAGGTCCTAACCTAAAACATACCATGTGTGTCTTTCTGTATCTGGGTTACCTCACTCAGGATCTTTTCTAGTTCCATCTGAAGTGGAAACTTAAAGGTTCTTTGGAAAGTCAGTTGGATAGTGTTTTGCTGGGGCAAACATGTGAAGGAACATTTCATTAAAGTAGACACTCATGGAGGACCCACTCATGGAGGAATGTTTTGTAGATCCATGCACAGGAGAGGATGGTCTGCTAAAGCAAGCACATGAAAGGACACATGATGAAAGATTCTTTGCTAATGACAAGCATGTATTGGTCTGCTTTACATTGGGTAGCTGAGATACATTTGTCAGGGTGCCTTAGAAAGAAATGATGTACTGTAGTTTGTTGCTGGTTGGATGCATGTGGAGAACATGTGATATTTGGAGGGTACAAACAGGACTCCACAAAGTGATGGAGACAGTGCTTGACTTGCTAGCTGTGCAATGCTTGTGGATCTCTCTGAGAGAGGCACAGCTAAGAACTTAACTTCTTCTGGTGTTCCTGTTGGTCCCTCCTGCTGACATGAGCTTAGGCTAAGGCCTGGCTGTCTCTGCTAGGTTGTGTCACCACTGCTGATAATCTGACTCTACTGAACTAACTGGACTGCTGGTATGTGCATGAAGTGTTGCTAGTGGATCAAACTGCCATAGTCTGCTAACCTGTGAACTGAGCTGCTGATTTCCAGACAACACAGACAGGAGTTGCTCCAAAGAACCTTTGTAAAAAGGTCCACTTTCCCTGTATCCTTTTTTTCCTACTACTTCTGGTGGATGGTGGATCTAAGGAAGGTTAAAGTATTTAAGAACCATCATTAAAATTAAGAGTTGGAAAAAACCAAAGTTATATCTACCTATTGCCTGCAAATGTCATGTGTCATTGTTTTTTTGTTTGCTTGTTTGTTTGTTTTTTGTTTTTTCGAGACAAGGTTTCTCTGTGTAGCCTTGGCTATACTGGAACTCACTCTGTAGAACAGGCTGACCTTGAACTCAGAAATCCACCTGCCTCTGCCTCCCAAGTGCTGGGATTAAAGGCGTGCACCACCACCACAGAGCATGTGTCAATGTTTTTAACAGCTGAATTCATTGTGTAAATTTATCATATTTTCTTTAATTATTCTTTTCAAGAACATATAGGTTATTTCCAAGTTCTGGGTATTAAATGAATAAAGTTGCTATGAACATCTTTGAGGAAGTATCCTTGTTGAATGGAGCATCCTTTGAATATATGTCCAAGAGTGGTATAGCTGAATCTTGAGGTATAACTCTTATGATTATTCTGAGAAACTACCATATTAACTTCAAAGTGGCTGTACAAATATAGACTCCTACTAGCAGTGGAGGAATGTTCCCCTTGATCCACATCCTTGTAATTGTGAACTCTCACTTGTGTTTTTGATCTTAGCCATTTTGAGAAGTGTAAGATAGAATTTCAATATCGTTTCATTTCGTATTTCCCTGATGGCTAAGGATGTTAAACATGTCTTTAAGTGCTTCTCATCCATTTGAGATTCCTATATTGAGAATTCTGTTTAGATCTGTACACCACTTTTAAAATTGGATTCTTTGATTTGTTAATTTTCTTTCTCAGATTCTTTTATCTTCATTTTAACAAATTTTCTTTTTAAATTTCTGTGTTTAGTAGACCATATCCACTTTAATAGTAATTCTACCTGTTTTTCTTCTTTATCTGCATCATTAAGGACTGATATCATCTACAATATTCAAATATCTTCTTTTGGGTTATGCATGTATACTTTTAATTCTAATGATTATTTAGGGTTTATATATGCATATTTAACTGATCACATTCTATTTTGCAATATATGTCTATCACATAAGAGGCATAATTTCTTTTCTTTCATATTTGTGATCAGTCACATATTTACTTCTATTGATTGTTTTATATTCTTCTGTCATCAATTTGTCTAGACAATAAATTGTTTGCTAAATGTATTTAAGTAAAATAAAGTTTTTTCTATATTTACTCAAGTAGCTACACATATTTATAAATTCCTTTTTGTAGAGGTGGACTTCTTTCTCTTAAGTTCCTCAATTTCACATTTCTTATTCCAAAGTTTAACTAGTGACAAATCATTATAATTCACATATGCACAAAGTAGGACTTAAGCTTTATTTGAACATTTGTACAATGCTTACAAACTTCATCTTATTGCAGCATTTTGATAATCACATTGTACCTCAAACATGCTTCTTTTTCATTGGGTGTGAAGTATGTTATCCTATTTTATCTCCAATATAACAACATGCTTGTTTTCTTTCTTTGTTTGTTTTTTGTTTCTATTTTAGCTAGTTTGACACTAGTTGAACTCACATAAGAATTTGAAAATGTCCCACATCTCAGTTAGATGTGCTGTTTTCATTCTGGTTATATTTTTCTCCATCTTGTAAAGTACATGATTCCTATATTCAAGTTTTCAATATTTTTTTAAGTCATTTCTTTCTAAAAGTTTAATTATCAGCTAATCCATGCACTGTAATTTTTCTGTTAAGTTTATTCAACACAAACAAATCTCTAACTTCACTGAGGTTGCTGACCACTTTCATAACCAAGCTGCCTTTAAACTGGAATTTAGTTGGTGAGCCAGTCACAGTGTCAACTTTCTTGTCCACAGCAGGAGGCTCAGTACTCATCTTTAGGAGTCTCTGTCTTCCTCCCTTTTTGTGAATCTTGCAATCTGATTACCTTCTGAACCTCTCAACAAAGGTCTTTCAGTCTCAAGGTGACTGTAGGTCTCCTGAGGTAAGTGGAGGTAATCTCTGTTTCCAGACATTGCATCCCCTTCTTGTTTGTGACTAAGTGCAAGAGTTGGTCCTTAGTCTTGCCATAACTAGATGTACCAGGGTGGGGTGGTATATGAGGGGTCTTCCTTTCTCTGAAGAAAAGAAAAGGGAGTAATGGGGGTAGGGATTTGTAAGGATGGGGCTGGGAGAGAAGAGGGAGGGGGCTGAGTTTTGGATGTAAAATAAATAGAAATAAATAAACTATTGGAGAAAAAAAGGAGTTCATAGTTGACCACCCTGTTCTTTTTAGGCATCAATATAGCTGGCAACAGAGTCAGAGACAGAGGCTGGAACATGAAACAAAACAAAACAGACAAACAAATAAAAAACAAAAAAATAGGGTATTGCACTGCAATTTGTAAAATCAGTTCCCTGGTAGTGTTCTTCCCAAATAGGTTGGGAATAATTTTTCTTACATTTATCACTTTGTTATTTAACTGATAAGCTACTAAATGTGTAGAAATCAATGGTTAATCTCTAAGTTATGAAAAACAGTGTCTGTGTTGTTGATGTTTAACTTCTAGCTTCTATTTTATGTTTAAGTCTGCTACAAGGGAACATTTCTTCCTTATGATATGTCTCATTTAAATGTTTTTGCCTGGGCTGGCAAGATGGCTCAGTGGGTAAGAGCACTGACTGCTCTTCTGAAGGTCCTGAGTTCAGATCCCAGCAACCACATGGTGGCTCACAACCACCCCGTAATGAGATCTCACACCCTCTTCTGGTGTGTCTGAAGACAACTACAGTGAATTATGCTGGAGGGAGAGGGGCCAGAGTTCAATTCCCAGCAGCCACACACATGATGGCTCACAGCCATCTGTACAGCTTCAGTGTACTCATACACATAAATAAAGTAAAATAAAATAAATTTTTTTACAAAGTGTTCTTGCCTGTGTTGTGGGTACTTATTGAGAAATAGGAAATGGTAATTTTACTTTGTTGAATAATGCCCATTATTATGTTTCAATAAATATTGAGCCTAATTAAAAGCCCTGGCATGAATTAATTTCATTGTTTTGCATATTTCTAGTTACTTTTAATTAATAGAATTGTATTTGATATAAGACAATTTTTTATTGAAAATGCAAGATACCTCTTTTACCATTCCATGTCTTCTGAGTCTTGAAGTGTAGCCAAAAAGAATGAGAAATAGTACTTTAGACAGGTGTAGGTCTGAAACTTCTCTAACACCTCCAAGTGATTCTTCCCTCATACTCAGCTGTGGTTTTGTTCAGACTAATGCAACAGCTTTTGGGAATCTTGAGAATCCTGATGCTGAGGAGTGATCTCTTTCCTAGAATGTGGCACTGGGATATTTAAGCTCTAAAGGTTCTCCAGACTCTCATCAGAGTCAACTTAATTTAGAAATCCCAGGATGATCCTTTACATATCCAGGCTCAATGCTGTTTGAAATAAGAATTTGGGGCAAAGTGATTTTCATAGATTTCTCTCTTTCTCTCTCTCTCTCTCTTTCTCTCTTTCTCTCTCTTTCTCATTTTCATATTTTGATATATAGTATTACAAACCATTTATTCATATACTTTATCCACATATAGTCTTTCACATGGCAAGTCATAGCCAACCCTTATTACTTTTCATGACTTAATACATCCTCCTTTAGATTATTAGTATTGTACCCTGGTTATGTGATCCCAGGTGTAAGTCTTAACAGGATTAAGGACCCAAGTGACGCAGATACTGGCATTGGTAACAATAAAGGAATTCAGGCATGGTTTTGATCTTAAGGCCAGCCTGGGTTACAAGTTATTTAAAAGTTTTTATGGGAGTTATATGCTATATGTCAGGAAACGGAAATTTAAGATGTATTAAATAAAATGATCGTATCACTTTCAACTTTTTGTATAGATAATAAACTTTTTTATAATCATTTGTAAAGTTCCACAATTACCAGATAGGACTTTTATTCATACGAAAATGATTTCTATGTGTAAATTAAGGCATTTACATATACCTCAATGTTCTGATGTCTCTAAAACTGATTTGTTTTATCATTTTAGATTTTCTTTCTCCCTATCCTACTTCTTTTTTCTTTTCCCCTCTCCCCACTGTCTTCAATTCTGCCTCCTTCATTTCTTTCTTGCTATCTTCCTCTCCCTCTTTTCTTCTCTCTCCTTTCTTCGGCCTCATCATTTTGTCTTTCTCCCATCCTCCATCCCTTTCTCTCTCTCCTGCTCCTCCTCCCTCCCCCTGCCCTACCTTTCTCTCTCTCTCTCCTCCCATCCCCCTTCCTTTCTTTCCTTTCTGTGTGAGGTTTATGCATATGGATACACATGTATGCATTTACATGCTCACCTGTGTAGACTTAAGTAGAAGCAAGAGTTTGATATTGGAATGCCTTTTTAAAATGGATACTTAGCCTTTTTGAAAAAGAAATATTTGCTGAACCGAGAGCTTGTTGTTATTGCACAGAATGGCTGCCCTGAGAGCCCTTGAGGCCCCCTTGGGTTGCATTGTCCTCAGCATTGGAGTTATAGGAACGAGGAGAGTCATCGTTTTATGGGGGTGCTGAGTATCTGAAGTCTGGTCCTGATGCTTGCATAGAAATAAAGCACTTTAACCACTGACCCATATCTCCTACCCTAGAGTCTTGGATATTTGGGCATTACTGTTCTGATTAGTTCTTTATTAGCTTGACACAGACTAGAGTTACTTGGGAGGGAAGAATGTTAATTACAGAATTGTGTGAAACTTGGCCTATAGGAATGCTTCTGGGGATTATTTTTTCTTTTTTCCAGATCATAGGTTAATGGAAGTAGTTCTTGGTTGTATAAGAAAGCAAGCTGAAGAAGCCATAGAAGGTGAATCAGTAAGTGGTATTAATCCATGCTCTCTGCTTCAATTCCTATGTCCAGGTTCTTTCCTTGCACTCCTGACCAACTTTTCTGACTGTGAGTTGTGAGATTAAATAAACTTTTCCTCCCCAAGTTGCTTTTACTCACTGTATTTATCACAGTGACAGAGAGGAAACTAGGAAAGTTACCATCTGTGGTACTGGAAATGGCTTACAAATATATATTGCTTAAATAAAACTTGCTCCAGTGCTGTTACTACATGAGTCTCATTCTGCTGCTTGCCTAGTAGGTCAGTCATGAAGTGATTTTTGTCAAAGATATTTTACTGATGTCATAGCTTAAGTATGTGGGTAGGACATTACATCTCAAATATGATTAATCAGAGAAGAGTGTTTGCAGGTATTTCTAGGATAGAGAAGAAGTGTGATTTAAGGCAAAGAATAATATGATGGGACATGATGTAATTAAATCTATTTATGTGTCATTCATCTTCATAGATATCCATGGAAGATGCATTAAAAAGTAATGACATTAGACAGATTGAAGGTTTACAGTTTTGCTTCATGCCATCAAAGCATCCACATATAAGACATATTCAGAAGACCATAGAAGATGCCAATGATTTCAACTAAGTGAACTTTAAGTTGATGAAAGATCATGCAGAAAAAAGCCTTTTTTTTTAATTTTTTAAATTTTTTTTTTTTTTTGAGACAGGATTTCTCTGTATAGCCCTGGCTGTTCTGGAACTCACTCTGTAGATCAGGCTGGCCTCAAACTCAGAAATCCGCCTGCCTCTGCCTCCCAAGTGCTGGGATTAAAGGAGTGCGCCACCACTGCCCAGCCGAGAAAAGCCTTTTTAACATGACTCACATGTTATCTAAGTTTCTTTCCTTTTTCAAATGTGATTTTATTTTTATTTTCCATAATTTCCTCTCCCTTTACCTCCTCCTACCTCCACCTCACCTCTCATCTACCCTATCACTCCACTTCTACCTCCCATCCAAAATGAGCAGGCCTCCAAGAGACAACAACCAAACTTAAACCTGAAACAATAAGTTAACAAGGCAAAAGCCCTCCCACTGAAATAGGAAAAAACAACCCAACAAGAGCAAGAGTCCCAAGAACAGACAAAAAATTAGAAGCACACCCTGCACACAAAACACAAAACTAACAGCTACAACAAATATACAGAGGACCTGGTACAAACTGATGCAGGTGTCTGTCTCTGTGAGTCAATATGGACCTGACTTAGTAGATTCAGTGGGGTGCTTCTCCATATCCTCTGACTTCTATTATATTTCTTCTTCCTCTTCAGTAGAATTCCCTTGTACCCAGGGAATGCAATCCAATAGAGACCTCCAGTCTAGACTCCTTTTCCATACAATGTCTGGCTGTGAGTTTGTGTATCTGTTCCCATCTGATTCCACAGGAAACCTTTCTGGTCATCTGTTCTTTATAACAGGAGCTAGTGGGAGAGCAATGACACATTGCTTTACTATGTGACCTCCAGTGTGGCTGAGGTTTTTCTTTTCTTTTCCTGCTAACTATACTTTTATAACTCACATGTTGTTGAAGCCAAGCACATAAAAGCTAAGCAGATTTATAGATCATATGGTAAAACCCATTCCCAGAGATCAGAAATGCTTTTAAAACCCTACTTCTTATATAAATGTCTATGAGTAATATTCATCCTTAGGTTTTAATCAATGTATACAGCATTTTTGTGTATGGATGTGTTCATATGTGCTTCCAACTGTGTTTGCAGACACATATGCATGAGTATATGGCTGTGTTGTAGACAGACTTCCATGCTGGATGACTTTCTCAATCCTTTTACTTTATGTTTTGAGGTAGGGTTTCTCAGTGAAGGTAGAGCTGACAATTCAGCTATTCTGGATTACCAGTAATTCTCAATTTTTCCTGTCTCTGCCTTGCTTCTACTAGTATTATATGTGTGTGCCATAGCACTTGGGTTTTTGCATAAGATCTGGAGTTTAATGTGTCAATTCCTTATGCTTGTATGACAAGTACTTTACCAACTGAGCTGTCTCTGTAGCCCAGTAAGATATTTTGTAAGAGATCTTATTTCTATACGAACTAAATGTTATGAAAAACATAAAAAGAATTGGGAAATAGGAGATAATGTATCAGAAAAATTCAGATTTTTTTCAGAAAAAAATCTGAGAAAATGATATCAGAGCATTGATATAAGCTGTATATGGTGGTAAACTTCCGAAATTCAGAAGATGGTGGAAGGTGGATTGGAATTCAAGGGGATCCTCAGCTATAGAGGGAATTGTAGGTCACCCTCAGCCGAATGAACTTCTGTTTTTCAAAGTATATATGCAGATGCTTCACATTTGCTGAAATTCAATGTGTAGTGTCCTTTAAAGTCCAATTCAAGAAAAAAAGCAACAAAAAGATGCTTTTGGAAAGTTACTGATATTAGGTAAAAGTTGTTCAGTTGTAGGATATAAGTTATCTTTGTGTTGTGTGAGGAAATACTTGTATTGGAGATGAATGCTAAAGTATGTAACAATAAAGTGATATCAAGATACATGGAATCTGCTTTAAACTATTCAGTAAAGAAATATACAGATAAATCTGTTGTAAGGCTTGTAATTATGGAATATAAATATGAGTATAGGCAGATTCATTGCTTTGCTTTATTTCGTTTGTACTTCATTATTGTTAAGCAAAGTTTCAATATGTAGCTATGCTGTAAAGGCTGAAATCAAACTCCTGTACATCCTGTGGTTTTTAAGATCTCTGTTTTTTCTTTCACTGGAAACTAGGAACATATATCATTTGAGATTTGCTATTCAGCAAATATCTGGATTCTCCTCTCTATCTCAGCATTCCAAGGGTTGAGATTATAGGTACATGTTAAAAGTTTGTAATTTTACAGACAAAGCAAGTGACACTGGGATAAGGTAGGTGTTATTCAGATTTTTTCCAAGTTCTATAAACATCTATGTGATCTCCACTCTTTTTATAGATAGATAATGTGCAAGATTTGATAGAAGTGAATGAACAGAATATAACAGAAATTTCAGGACATGTTTATTCATGAGCACACAATGAAGGTCATAGTAGGCTGCTACCAGGCTAAAAATGCTATACATTAACAACAACAACAACAACAACAACAACAACAAAAACCCAACAACATACACAGTGCGATATTGGGGAAACATGGTAAATACTAAAGATTTGAAAATATTTGTCTAGAGAGACAGGTTAATAAATCTGAATGTTTGATAGTGAATTAAGAGAGTCAACTTAACCATTACATATACAGATGATAGAACTGATGTTGTCTCACTTTTTGCCAAGGGTGGATCAAGGGTGACCGGAGGCAAGAATTAATGTGGAAATCTGGGTCTCTGTCTTGACTTGAGAAAACAAAGAATAAGAAGTCACCATCTTCAAATCCTCAGATCAAAGGTTTGTTTTATTGTAATGCAGATAGAATATATGTCAGAAGGTGGAGACATTAAGTAATTCTTGTGTAACTTCAATATAAAAGATAATCTGTATCCCTTCTTCCCACTACCTACATGAGACTTGCAAGGACACACCCATAGACACAGTTTCCATTTTCCCTGGTATTTAACTTTTTAAGGGATGCATAAAACTCGAATCTAAAAGCTGGTTGAGAGCTGGCTGAAAGCTTTAGGGAGAGCTGCCAGGGAATCAAAAGAACAGCATTAGAACTAGATGGGATGGAAAGGAAACATTATTTATAGAAAGAATGTTTGCTCTGAAGATGAAGGACAAGTTGGTCAGGCAAGGATATGGGGTGGGGAAGAACTGTATATATGGCAACAGACCAGGAGATAACAAGAATCCGCTGAATTTGCAACATAGCAAGAAACCATACTAGGCAGGTGAGAGGATACAGGTAAGGAGGAGATGGGGATGTATCTCCCAGAAGAATTGCTTGTTGTTTTGAAGAATTTTGTAGTATCATTGCGTTTATTCCCTATTATGCTCTCTAAACCAAAGTGCCTGTTTTTGAGAAAAGCACAGAAGGAACTTTTTCTAGGCTATTTCCTCGAAGGCTGGATTTAGGAAGGGTACAAATTGAATGGAAACTGGGCACTTAGCAGGCTTCGTCTACCTTTCTTCTGTCTACTTTTCTCACCCTTTTGCCATTTTTGAGGACTCTGTCCTACCAGAAAAATAAGTTCATGTTAGTTTATTTTGTATTTTATTTTTTAATTTTTTTTTCAGGCTTAGATAAACTTTCTGGATCAGAAGTTCAGAATGACAGCTTACATTGCCACCTAGTGTCCACTAGATGGAGGCCGCGAACAGCCTTCTGGGAAGCTGCGGATGGGCAGGGTCTGCAGCTGCGCAGAGAATGAAATGGAGGGTCAAACACAGACAAGGCCGACCACTCCACCCGATGAAAGGCTTGTCAGAGGTAAGCTTTGAGGTCTTTGGACTGCGATGGGTGCTGGGCGTCCAGCGTCTGAAGCCGGGTTCATTGTAAAAGCATAAGAGGAATGTCACTGTGCTGTGGGCAGTCTTCCCTGCATCTTAGTATAGGCACAGATTGTCTGGTGTCTCTGCATCTTGCTTTGTACTATGCAATGTACTTAAAACGACATTGTGATTTTACCTTGTACCTCAAATAAAAACGTGTAATTTTATATTTTATTTTCTTTCATATGCCCCCCTGCATTCTCTATCAAGCAATCCTGTAGGTAAGTATGGTTTTTATTGGTCAATTATTCATAAGGAATTTTAGCAAACAAAGGGAATTACCATATATTAGTATATTTTTATTTAATCATTAATAAATAACTGGCTATTAAAAAAGATCCATTCCTGCATGTCCAAAAGCAAGGATCTGTTTGGGATTTGGTGTGTATCCCATTATTTTTCATGTTTCCTTTATGTAAATTATTAAACTAATAGTATTCCTATAAAAACTATATTATATTTATTTACTTTGGTTTAAAAATATGTTATTTAAAATAAATTATTCCCTGAGAAATTCATTTGTGTATATAATGTATTTAGATTATGTTCATCCCCAAACTCCCCAAGCTCCTCTCTGTCCCCACTGTGCCCTTCCCAATTCTCCTCTTGTCCCCAAATAAAGTACTGAATCCAGTTAGTGTTCCTTGATGTACAGTCTTAAGCCATGCAAGCTACCCCTAACCACAGCCCTGAAGAAAACTTGCATTCTTTTACCTAGCAGCCATCGGTGGTCAGACTGAGAGTCAAACAGCTCACAAACTTTCTCACATGTGGGTTGTAGCCTTCACTATTTAGATTTATGGATTTGGCTTAGAGTTCTGGTAGAAAACAGGAAATGGAGCTATTGGTGGTGGTGTGTGGGGAGGTTTAAGAGAAGGAGGGTACCAGAACACAGGTATTCTTTTGCCTTTTGGGGCAGTCTCTAAAAGTTTATAACTCTCTTTATGTACATGCCTTAATTGTACTTAATTGGATCTTTTTTGTGAGTTCATAGGATGAAAAATTTAGATAATAACGTAGGTCTTTTTTTTTAACCTACATTTTAACATTTAGATTTTGCCTAAAATTCTGGTGCTATATGGGTGCCTAGGCTAATTGTGTTGATTTTCTGCCAAAGCCTAAAATCTATCATTTCTTTACAGATTTCCACTTTCTTTTCATTGAAAAGAGGACATTTTTACATCGACTATCTACAGGTCTACCACCAGGTTAAATGTGACCACGTTTATGATCAACTTCTGTAGAACATGAATTGTCTACCTCATTTTATCTCTTTATCAGTGAGAAATTTGACTTCATTGATTTGAGACATCAACACAAAAACTGTATGCAGAGTGGTTACAAAATCAGGAGTTCATACTGAGGAAGCCATATTTCTGATTAGTAGCAGTGTTCTCAGACAACTCTCTTCTCATTTGGGGATGGAATGTCCAGTTATTTTTTAAGCTACCTGGGTCAGATTCTTTTCCCCACTACTTTCAGCAATCAGGGTTTTTACATATATTCAAAAAAGGATTATGCTGTTTTGTCCTAATTACTCCTTAGGGAAACCCAAGCTGATGTTTAATTTATACAGAGTGTAGGCTTAATTTTTAATGTTATAAAATTGTATGCAATTTCAAAACCATACAAATATTTTAATAAATTATAAAAATTATCTGCATCTCATCTATGAAACCTTCCCATGACCCAAATGACGTTACAGTTATTAATAATTTTATTAGTTTATTGCTCCTATATGTCACCCTTTTCCCAGTGTTACATAAATGAGGTTTTGATTTTTCAATCTCACCCTTTTATTTAGTTCTATACCTCTTGTATAATAAAGTACATTTCATGGATATTTAGACATGTAATTGCCTAAGGATGGAAAGTATTGAGAAATTTTGGTTTGCTAATAAGATATTCCTATATCTACTGTGAACAACTAGAAGTTAAGTTGCTGCTAATTTAGATGATAATGTTTTGTTCTAATTTATAATCTATCAAAGGCAGAATATGAAAGAATTGAAATACTACAGAGGAAGATATGAAGAGTTACAGCTAGCAAGTATGGACCATTCTGTCAGGTATTTCTGCAGAAGCCATACATGTTCACCTGACATGTAACAGTAATATTATACATATATATGTATATATATATGTATACATACACACATATATATTATATATATCATATATATGACATATATAATAAATGCCTGGACATTCCCAAGCTTCAGTGGTTCCTCTGAAAGAGCAACAAGTGCTCTTAAGATGTTAAGCCGTCTTCCAGCTCCCAAGTTTTTTTTCCCATGCAGAAGGTTTTGTTCTTTCCAAATAAATGCAGTTTATCCTAACTTTGATAAAGAAAAAACACATAAGAAATAAGCATATCTAATATTATTTTGCTCACTGATTGCTCTTGATGGGAAAATTCAATACAATGTTTAGTAAGAATAGTAAAGCTTGGCATCTTTATTTCATTTTTCTTCTTTTGAATTGTACTTTTTGGTGCATGTGTGTGTGTGTGTGTGTGTGTGTGTGTGTGTGTGTATGTGTGAGTTTTCGTGTGTGCTTATTCCTGCATGCTCATGTGCAACATGTGTTTATACATTTATGGCTATTGGAAACCATTGATAAATCGATGGTATTCTTTTTCAAGAGACAGCTTCCTTGTTTTCCTTTTAAATACAGTTGTTTTGATTTTGTGCATATAATTATTTTGTCTATATGTTTTTTTTTTCTGTGCAACATTTCCATTCCTGGTACCTGCTGTGGCCAGAAGATGGCATTGGATCTCTGAGAACTGGAGTCATTGATGGTTGTGAGTTACCATGTGAATGTTGGCAATGGAACCCAAGTCCTTTGGAAGAGCACCCAGTGCTCTTAACCTAAACCATATCTCTAGATAGAGTCACCTTGCCTTTGTTGTTGTTACTGTTTTTTCTATTGTTGTTGTCATTTGACAGAGTCTCTCATGGGGACACAAGTTTCACAGATTTTGCAGACTGCATGGCCAGGATGCTCCAGGGACATGGCTGTCTTGACTTTCCAGTGTTGTGAGTTATAAGCACATACCTCTGTGCTTCCCCCATTTTTGTTTTTGTTTTGGTATTTTTTGAGATAATTTCTCTGTGTATCCATGGCTGTCCTAGAACTGGCTCTGTAGACCTGGCTGGTCTCAAAATCCTTGATCTGCTTGCTTGTCTCTCAAGTTCTAGGACTGAAGATGTATACCACCATCGCCCCATGGTCATGAGGAAGCAATGAGAATCTGATTAAGAACCGATTACTTGGATAAGGTACCTAGAATCTTTTCTCGTATCTCACATAAGAGATGAAAACTAAAGATAAAAATAGCCATTGCATATAAAGCAATAAAAAAAAAACCAACATAGCAGTACACAAATGTATCTCATTTTATAGATAATGATGGAATTAAGTGTTTTGTTTTACCCAGTAACCAACCTATTCTAAATGCCTACTTAGAGCAGTCTCCTGGAATCTTTATAAGTACAAGCAAAGTTTTATCCAGCATTCCAAACACTGTCTTAGGCAAGCTGCTCAAGATCTAGTGACCTTTCTCTTGTATTCTTCCCCTCAAAAGTTGTATTTTCAGTCAGTGGTTTGAATGGTGGTATGTACCTCACTTCTCCTGATATATAGTTTCAGAAACGGTCTTACAGATGATAAAAAAACCCAGGCACTACAGAGAGGAGCTTGAGAGTCAGAGCATAAAATCCCTTTAGTTCCCACCACACAATTTAAGTAGCTCTGTTACTCATGTGCATATATCACCATTACACGTGATTTTAAATAATTAATAACATAAACATAAAGGACCCCACTAGTCACACTTTGTAAGACGTGACTTTTAGTCATTAGAAGATGCCTGGATATGCCACACTTTTGTTCATTCATCAGCCTGGGGTGTCATTCATGTCCTATCTGTGCCAAACAGAACTCACTTTGTGTTTCTTCAAGAAAAGACAACTAGAAAAAGTGTGTCCTGATCTAATTTAAGAATCTTTCCTTACCAAAGGTCTACGCATTTCAAGCTTTCATTAAACAGTCTTTATATAGAGAAATAGGCTCTTCTCAGTCTTGGCCAGGCAGGTCTCCAGCTCGTAACCTCATGTAATCATTCATACTTAGTTTCCATTGAGCTGTGACCACAGGCACACCTCTAAGCTTAGCATATTTTCCCTTGCTGTGTTTATTTTTTGAGTTAATATTTGAGATGTCTTTTGATAGAAATGCAGCTGAACATTTATTTTGCTTACATCAACTGCAGCATTGTCAAAATATTTTCACATTTTAAAGGAATTTGGTATGTTTCTTATGGCTGTTATGTCCACAAGGATATGTCGGTTTTTATAGGTGGATTATGATTTATTTATCCTTGACCAATGGACTTTGGTAAATACAATATCCCTTATGTTATTTCCTCACTAGATATAACTCACAGCAAGCTTGGAACAAATGTTCAATAGAAGTATGGAGGGAGTGAGCATCTGGTTATTTTTAATCTGAAAATTGAGCCTTTGGAGATAAAATGATGTGTGTGACTTTCTTCTCTCCCTAATTTGCTGAATGTTTTATTGTAAATTGAGTTTGGATTTGTTACAGGTTTCATATTCCTTTGTGAGGTAGCCCCTTAATTTTTATCATACTCTATGTGTAACATATTAACTATTTTAAATCTGAAATGAATAGCTGTTGTTATGGGGTATGTACCAGAAAAGACAGCTTGGACATGGATTTCAGCCCAAAGAAAATCTTTATTAGCTGTCCAGCAGAGACACTGGATGTTCAGGATCCCAGTGGAATGCTGAGACTTTTTCAGGATGAGCTTTGAAAAAGAGCAATCTTGTTTTAGGTTGAGATACTTCACTTATAAAGAACAGTTATCCAGAAGCAGAACTACAGAAGACAAAAAGCAAGGTCAGTACATTTAGACAGTTTCCCAGAACAATTATTTTGATGGGTTAGGATTAGATCTTTTTTTTTTTCTTGTAGTTTTGGGAGGTGGCACTGTCTATGTGCTGAGTTTTACACTCTAAATAGTACTTCTAATACAGAAGTGTGCTAAGTCAGTGGGACTAAAGTTTCAAGGCTGGGACCCATTTATGTTTGTGACTCACATGCACATTTTGCCCATGCGTACTATTGTTCCTCTTTGTTGTCTTTGTTTCAAAAGTATTTTTTGAAGGAGATTTTTAAATGTATTTTTAATTTTAATTGAAAACAGATCTACCTGAAGACCAAGCTCTACCCAAAAGACACCTCACCATGCCACAGCAGTATGTGCTTCATTATGTTCATAGCAGCCTTACTGGTGATAAACAGAAGCTAGAAACAACCCAGATGTCTCACAATGAAAGAATGGATACAGAAATTGTGGTTCATTTACAGACTGGAATACGATTCAGCTATTAAGAATGAGGACATTATGAGTATTGCCAGCATGGGAGGCAGAGGGAGGGATGGACCTGAGCGGGAGAGGGTGGTAGAAGAAGGAGGCAGAATGGGAGGGGGAGGAGAAAGGGGGAACCTATCAGGCATCGGGGGTACAGGAGAGAAGCCCTGAGGGAATGGAAATATGTAACCTTAGAGGTGGGAGGTGGGGGAACCATCTAGCTAGTAGGCCAGAGACCCAGCAGGTAAGAGACTCTCAGGACTCCCTCAGGAAGGGACCTTAGATGAAATGCTCAACAGTGAGGAGAGAGAACTTGAAGAGTCCACTTCCAGCAGAAAAAGACAGGGCATCAAGTGGAGGGATGGGTTTGCCATCCCACAGTCAAAAACTCTGACCCAAACTTGTTCCTATCTAAAAAACTGCAGGGATAAAAGTAGAGAAGAGACTGGAAAGGAGGTCCAGTCACCAGCCCAAGTTAGGATCCATCTCCAAGGCCTGACACTATTACTGATGTTATGGTGTGTTTACAGACAGGATCCTAACATGGCTGCCCTATGAGAGGCCCATCAAGCAGCTGACTGAGACAGATGCAGATACTTACACCCAACCAATGTACTGAAGTCGGGGACTACTGTGCTTGAATTAGGGAAAGGCTAGAAGAAGCTGAAGAGGAGATCTACCCCATAGGAAGACCAGCAGTCTCCACTCACCTGGTCCCCTGAGATGTCTCAGACACTGAGCCACCCACCAGCAGCATACAAGAACTGGTCCAAGGACTCTGATATGTATAAAGCAGAGGACTCTCTGGTCTGGCCTCAGTGAGAGAATACTTGCCTAACCCTCAAGAGACTTGAGGCCCCAGAGAGTGGGGAGGTCTGGTGGGGAGGTGGTAACATCCTTTTAGGAAGGGGTGGGAGGAGGACTGGGATGAGGAACTGTGGGAGGATAGACCAGAAGTAGGGTAATGACTGGACTGTAAAAAATAAAAGTAGAAAATAAAAACAAATTATATATGTATATTTTATTCCCAGTAGGTCTATGTCTTTGAATACCTGTCTGTTGCCTTCAGTGGCCAGAAGATGGTGTGAGATCCCCTGGAACTGGAATTACAGACATTCGTGAGTTGCTGTGTGTGTTCAGGAAATTGAACCTAGGTTCTCTGGAAGAGCACACAGTACTTTTAATTACTGAGCCATACCTCCAATACCTCTTCAGAGTTCTGTTTCTTCATTTATTTCTTACGTATTGTATCCTAACCAGAGTTTTCAATCTTTCCTCTCCTTTGAGTCAGTCTTTCCCACCTGTTCTCTCCCCCGAGACCTTTTCTGTATTCTTAAATCATGTTTGTCTCTAATGTGCTGTCTTGCTTGTGAAGTTTTGTTATTAGGTTACATGGTCATCTATAAAAGACTTGTTGTAAGCTTTAAATCTGTGTTTTGATTTTCAAAAGATCATAGAGGAGATTTATTGTTTTCAAAAACATTGCCTATATTACAATATGAACACCCTCTATGCTCATTTAGTTGGTTCATTGTTAGCTGTCAACATGACAGAATCTGAAATCAACTTGGAGACAAGCCCTTGGGACATTACCTTGGTTGTTTGAAGAACCATGATAATTGTAGCTAGGAACATCCCCGGGCAGGAGATCCTAGATTGTATAAGATAAAGGCAGGCTGAGTGCTAGCATGAACTAGAATGAACCCATGTTCATTACTCTCTGCTTTTTATTTTGAGAATGTATTCTGATCACTAGATCCCCTCTCTTAACTTATACCTAACCTTCCCCCCAACTCAACTCACTCAGCTCCATACTTTCTTCCCCTCTTTCTCTAGAAAGCATGTGGACAAGTTCCCTGCTTCTTAGTTGTGGATAGAACATGATCAGTTCTCTTCTACAAAATGCCACTATGACTTCCCCAATGACGGAATGTAACTTGAAATTACAAGTTAAAATAAACTTTTCTGCATTTTTTCCTAGTGAAATTACTTCAACTCAACATGGAATTATTCCCACAAACCATCAGATTATCCCGAAGGGGACCTGACCACCTCAGCCTTCAGGAAGACTTCCTTCATGGATCTCCATTTGGATTTCTGGACAGAAAAACAGGTCATTGGTAGATAAGTTAGATTTTCAAAATCAGATATTCCTATTTAGTGTACTCAGCCTCTAAAATACTGGGCAAAGGTCGTGAGTTTGTATGAGAATATGGGGGGCATTAGAAGAGTGGGCAGACAGAGAGAGGGGTAGACATGATATAAATACAGTATGGTACATAAAATTCTAAAAAAACCCCTGAAATGTGACATAACATTTCAGAATACTACGTACACAGACTTCAGTGTACATTTAGACCATATTTGCTCAATTGTTGTTTGAAAAAGTATGCCACAAATTTACCTCTCTACTTAGCTCTATGCCCCTTAGAGTTCTGCAGTCTGTCTCAAGACTATTAAATTTGTGTTTCCATAAGACTAAAGCATTGGTATATATATTTATTTTCCTTTTGTATCCTTTTAAAACTATGTTGTTGGAAACATGTCTTTTCAGGGAATTATGTATGCAGGAAAGGCATTTCTCTTTTTTGCTACAATGAAAAACATTTAATATATTCATAGCATGGTAGTAGTTTCTTATCATCTGTGTGATTTTGAAATGTGTTATTTCATCCACTGTGGTGTCACTTTGCTTATTTATATCATGCTCAGGTTTTTCTGTTATTGTTCATGTTGTTTTAGTTTTCTTTGTCTATAATTTTGTGGTGGATGCTAATTTAGGCATTATCACTTACTTGTAGTTATAATGCATAGCACTGGCAATGAAGAAAACTGAATTAGCATAGGAAGTATATAAAGAGACAAAAATACTGAGTATAACCTACCCCTTAGTAATGGATGTATGCTAATTATACCAATGCTCCGAATTTCCTACCCATGCTCTCTCCAGTTGGTAAACATTGTTCCACCAAAATTAAGCCCTGCATTTGGTTCATTGCAGCCTTTATAGACTAGAAGTCATATTTCAAAAGTGTTTAGCATTATTTCCAGTATATATTTTTTCAGTATTTACTGTTTTGATTACACTTATGAAGATTATATTGTTATTTTTAAAAAGCATTTTTTTCATAAAATATATTTTAATCACAGTTTCTCCTCCCCCAAATTATTCACAACTTCTTCACTCTTACATTTACCTATCCTCATGCCTTTTTTTTCTCTCTCTCTCTCCCTCCCTCTCCTTTTGTGCAGACAAACCAGTAATACTGACATGCACAAACACAAACACACTAACACACATAGAAAGAGAGAGAGAATAAAGTAAATAAAACAGTGGTGGTGCAACACCTTCAATTCCAGCACTCTGGAGGAAGAGGCAGGCAGATAGCATGAATTCAAGGCAGCCTACAGACTGAGTTTTCAGGAGAGCAAAGGTACACTGAGCAACCCTGTATCAAAAAAACAAACAAACAAAAAAAAAACCCAAAAACCAAAAAACAGAAAAGGTATGAAACGCAAAATTAGAAGCCATAATATATAAGCAAAAAGGCGAGTAACATAAAATGATGAAATAAAGCAATATGAGACAAAAGTTTCCAAAAATACTGTTGAGCTCATTTTGTGTTGGGGACATACTTCTGAGCATGAGGCCAGCCTTCAAGTGTGGTAAGTATATCCACTGGAAATTATTTTTTTTTCCTTTACACGTGGTTGCTGATTGGAGATAGCCTTCTGGGTGGTGATGGGTGCCTGTCAGTGGGTTTACTTCCCCCTCTCAGTGCTAAGATATTTTCTAGCTAAACTCGTGCAGCTGGCCATACTGCTACATTTTCTGTGAGTTCATATGTGTATTAATACTTCTGTGTCTGAAAGATGGTGTTTCCATGGGTGTCATCCATCACCTTTGGCTCTTATACTCCTTCTGCCTCCTCTTCCTTCCCCAGCAACCCTGAATAGAGGCCTGAAAGGCATATCATTTAGGACTGAGTGTTCCAATTCTCTCATTCTCTGCACATTGTTCAGGTATGGGTCTAGGTTTTCAGTACATATACATATATATATATGCACACATATGGATAAAGTATATATATCTATAAGTACATACATGAAATATAGTATATATATACACATATTATATATAAAATTCATGTATCACATACAATGTTTTATATTAATATTATATACATTATATAATATATGTTATTATATGCTATATATATTTATGTTTTATAGATAGTATATGTGTTAGAATAATCTTTTTATGAGATATTTAGGAAAGGATTTTCCAAAAATATTTTTATGTTTATGGACGTGACTATCATTGCTTTATTTTTAAAATTGCTTACATTGTGGGTGATGAAATATCTGTATATATTAATACAGATAGTTAAGCTTATGGAATTTTATTTTTGAAACTAATATTTGAGTGTTTTTTTAAATCATGATTTTTCTCTGTTTACTTGGAAAGGGTCATACAATTGTTACCCAGTTTTGCATTAAGGTTGTTCTTTATATTAACTCCTTTTGCATTTTAAAACAAATCTAAATATTTGGGTCATATTTCCTCTTCATGGTATATAATCATTTTTTAAATTGGTGGAATTGGGTTGTATTATCACACACACACACACACACACACACACACACACACACACACATATATATATATATATATATATATATAAAGGCTTTTATTTAATTGTTTTCATATCATATATTTCGATCATATTACTTCCCCCCTCCAACGACTCCAACTTCTTCCTGCTTTCCTCCTTACCAAACTTTGTGTTCTTTCTCTATCTCCCAATGCCCACAAACAACAAAGAAAATCACTCAGTGACAAACCTATCAGTAATACAAACCAATACCAAAATCAAATGAATCTAAACAACAAAATGAAAAAAAAAAGAAACAAGTAGCCCCCCTCCCCAACGCAAAAGAGAATATGGGTTACCGTTTTGTGTTTCCTAATTACTTTCTGACATGCAGTTTGCCCTTGCATTTTGTTGATATATCTATTGACCCAAATTGGAAAAAAATGACTTTCCCTTTGCCAGTAGGTATCAGTTGCACATAGCTTCTAGTTAGGGTGGGACAGTTCATTTCTACTTCTGTTTACTACTGTTTTTGTTCAGTTTGAACTATGAAGTCTTTTGTATCCTTTAAAAGTCTCTGAGTACAAATGTTTATAGGCTCTATTTTATATGGAAGAGTCTTGTTCCTTGGAGTCATCTATTACCTCTTGCTCTTAAAGTCTTTCTAATGTCTCTTCCCCTTAGATTCATGAGGCCTGAGGGGAACGGTTCGATGAAAGCATCTTATTCAGGACAATTCTCTCACTCTCTGTATATTATCCAGTTGTGGCTTTCTGGGCCAGTTCCCATCTACTACAAGAAGCTTCTCTGATGAGAGTTAAGTGATGTGCTGATGTATGGGTATAACAATATGCCATTAGGAGTCATTTTATTCCAATGTGCCATTTGCAGAGTAATTAATAGTGTTTTTTCACTAGGCCTATATCCTATGTATCCTCAGGTTCTTAAGCAAATTGACAGAATGTGGTATGAGTTTTGATTTTCATGTACTGGGCCATAATCCAATAAAAAATAAGTGATTACTTCAATAAAATTTATGCCACAATTACGGTAGTAATATTCTGTAGGCATGCCGGGCAGTGGTGGCACACACCTTTAATCCCAGCACTTGGGAGGCAGAGGCAGGTGGATTTCTG
>NW_022196904.1:52474006-52474883 GCF_008632895.1 Mastomys coucha | reverse complement strand
AGGCCAGCCTGGTCTACAGAGTGAGTTCCAGGACAGCCAAGGCTACATAGAGAAACCCTGTCTCAAAATTTATATTGCGAAAAATGTATTTTCACTATTGCTGTAGACGAGCATCTACATAAGACTGTTAAATTGATTGTTGTTTTATATAAAACAACTTTTATAATACTTATTTTTATTGTTATAATATTTCATAAATTTTAAGGAATATGACAAAAAATATATTGTAGGTTTTGAAGGGGGGGTCTCTGGGAGGAGTTGGGGTACAAAAGGGAAACAAGAATGTGATTCAATTCTATTTAATTAAAATATGTTTTTAAATGTTAACAAATTCAGATAAATTGAAATCATGTAACTTCTCATCATAATGCAATAAAGGTTTTTTAAAAGAAAAAAGCAGAAAAAAACAAAACAAAACAATATTCTGTAGGCATGTCACTACTTTAGGTTACAGCATTTGTAGCTGAGTGCTAACGATTATTTATTTTTTCCTCCAGTAGCATGCAGAATACCTTCCAACTCCATGAATATTAGAGGTGAAGCTTCTAGCTGGGCATTGGCTCTATTTCTCGATGTTTGATGACATAAGTAAGTGATATCTCTCTTTAGCATTAGAGCTTTACCTTCAGGTTATAGAGAGTAACTAATAGCCTTGACAATATCTTGTTTGGAGTTGTGGGATGCCATCAACTAAAATTCAACAAAAGAACCAATTCCTAACCCTGGAGAGATTATTTTGTGGAATAATGAATCCAGCTAGGGTATTGCCTCCTCTATTCTATGGTGACCATCATTAAATTCCTTCCATATATAGGAAGTGTCTAAAAGTTTTTGAGATACTTAAACATAAGTATTATATTTAGATAATTTCCACTCT
>NW_022196904.1:52421520-52473899 GCF_008632895.1 Mastomys coucha | reverse complement strand
AAATCCGCCTGCCTCTGCCTCCCAAGTGCTGGGATTAAAGGCGTGCGCCACCACCGCCCGGCTCCACTCTCCATCTTAAACCACTGGCTCCTCACATGAATGTCACTCCTCACGTTTGTCACATCATCTCTCAGTTCATGAACTCTTCTCTTAATTATTATTGTTGGACACCTATTACTACTTATTTATAACTGGCAACCTTTAAGTCTATTAGTTGGTACTCAAATGTATATGTGCTACGGAAGAGCTTGTAATGTTTGGTCTTGTCTTCATGGCATCCCATTGGCCAATAACTCAACAAAATTAAACCATTCCTGACAAAGATTTTTTAATTAATTTATTTATCTATGCACTTTATATCCTGATCACAGCCCCCTCCTTCCTCTTCTCCTAGCCCCATCCTCACAAACTTCTTTTGATATTTCTTTTCCCCTTCTCGGAGAAGGGGATGCCCCCGTTGGGTACTTCCCTACCCTGGAACATCCAGTCACAGTGGGACTAAGCATATCCTCTCTCACTGAGGGCCAGTCCAGTTAGGGGAAGGGGATCCAATGGTAGGCAACAGAGTCAGAAACAGCCCATGCTCTTATTGTTAGGAGAGCCACATGAAGACCAAACTGCACATATGGTAGGTACATACGTGTTAGGGGTCTAGTTGTATCCTCTGCATACTCTTTGGTTGTTGGTTCAATATTGGTAAGCCCCCATGGGTTCAGGTTAGTTGACTATGTAGGTTTCCTTATGGAGTCCTTGACCTCTGTGACATGCACAATTAACTGATAGCTTAAAAATACCTAGTTAGAATATTGTTTCAAGTGGCATTGATCACAGTGAGAACATGCTCTCTAGAGGCAGCTTCATGGAGACATCTCATTTTAATAGGTGATTTAAAGGCTATTTAAATGTTTTGAAGGGTGAATAGGAGCTAAAGGGTAAAGGTACATCATTGGTAGGGGCCAGGTGCTGCAGATGCCTCAGCGTAAGGAGTAATTCCAAATATCTGGTGGACATTATCTTATAAGGGAAAAGGAAGTTTAAGCTATTGCCCTACATGAACTCACAAAACTGAGGGCACAGAGCTACATACACAAGGACATGCAGGCCTAGGGCAGGATTAGGGAGTAATCTTACTACTGCCAATCTCAGGATAAGATTTCCAGGGTTTGAACATACCCCAACCCCACTTTTGCTCCAGGCTTCATCAACTTGCCTCTGACCCTCCCTGGCCCCACAACACAGCATTACGATTCTTGCATAATACTTGCTGTGCTATTTTTCATTGTATGCTGAAATACAAAGGTCTGTGGAGGTGGCTTTTTCAGCAATATACTTGCTTTATAGATATAAACAACTAAATTTTATTTCTAGAACATATATTTGAGAAGCCAGGCATAATAGTATGCTCAAGGATTCTCAATACATAAGAGGATGTGACAATATATCTGAATTGTGTCAGCCAGCTAGTCTATAATACTTGGAAATTTCCAGTCCATTGAGAAACAGTGTGTCAAATGAGCCAGAGGAAGCAGATATCTGCATGGTAACAGTAGTTGCTGTGTGTGACAGAAAAGCTGAACAAATGAATGTTCAACAGCTAAGATTACACGCAGAAGACTTATAACAAATCAAGGCAGCCAATATACTGCCATGGCTGCAGGAAAGACTCATGAAGTCCCATCCCTACAGAGCTATTGGAATTCCATTGCCTTTTAGGAGATGAGAGAGTCATATTGCTTTAGGACTCTTTTCCCTGAGAGTCTACTCATCCTCTAGTAGATTGTTCCAGATCCAGGCATACACATGCAGTAGCAAATGGACTCAGTTTGTATAAAGAATGGAGAGAATACATGAAGATATAGTAGAAATAATCATAGGGTTAATAGAGGAATTTTTGATTAGGAAATGGTAGGTCTCCTTTTTCAAACATAATATTTATATATTAATATTGTATCACATATTTTGAAAAGGGTTATTATCAAGTGAGAATAATAGAGTATAGGGTCAGAAGAGATGGTTAAATGAGGCACAGTAGAGACAAATAAGAAATACAATGCAACAATAGAAATATAATTTACTTACAGACTTCAGGGGTAGGAATGAAATAGTTCACAGGTTAATAGACTGACAAATTAATGCCAACTTAAAGTAAAGATCAGAATGTGATCAAATATAGATTAATATAAGACTGATAATAACACAAGTAGAGATGGAGGGAGAGTAAAAGAGAATAGGATTGCACCATTTATTGGTGTGCACAGCTTTACTCAAAGGCTTGTATTTCATGCTGACTCAGTTAACCCTACAGAAGAGGGGAAGGAGAATTGTATGGGACAGAGTGGCTAAGGACATTATAAGAACATGGTCCACCAAATCAACTAAGCAAGACTGACAGGGGCTCACAGAGACTTAAGTGACAATCACAGAACATGTAGCTAGGTCCTCTGCATATATGTTATGGTTGTGTAGCTTGGTGGTCTTGTGGGACTGCTAACACTGAGGGTGCGAGCTGTCTCTGACTCCTTTGCTTGTACGTGAGTCCTTTTAATCTTACTCAGTTGCCTCATACAACTTTGGTATGAGGGATTGTACCTAGTCTTATTACAACTTGATATGCCATGCTTGGTTAATATCCTTGGCAGGCCTGATCCTTTTTAAAGAAAAACAGAGGAGGAGAGGATCTGATGAAGAGTAGAGGTGGGGTGGGTGGGTATAGTGGAGGTAGGGAAATTGCAGTCCAGTTGTAGTGTATGTAGTCTCTTGAAAAGAAATAATAAAGGGTACATATTTTACAATTACTAACCACTTATGCTTAAACATTTTTTTCTTTTTAAAGTCTCACCCTGATCTATGCTGAACTTAGACTCGGAGAAGGTACTTCTTTCTGGTCTGCTGAGGAGCTTTTATTAAGAGAGAGATCACACACATAGCTGGTGGTATTGTATATTGAGAGACTTTTTGCCTTTCATTTTTCATTATTAGTTTATTCATTGTAAAATCATGTGAATTGTATATTTCCATATAATTTTATGTTTGATTTGTCTACTTTTGTGCATTTCTATAGAAATAATATATATCCAACAGAAGTAGTTTGTCTTCCTTATCATAAGGAAAAGACAGATGATTGACCTACTGTTCATTTTATTCACTAATTTGACTAAGATTAAGACCAGTAAATTTTCTATGAAGTGCCATCCACTTTTATGTTTTCTTTTATGACTTCTGGGAAAGTATTGAGCTTTTTAGTAATCTAGGTATTTCCTTCTATTTAAATACATGAACTTTCAGTTCTGTACATGACCTAATTTTTTGAGTTTTCTATTTCTTCTTGTATTTCAATTTCTAATATAATCGTGTATTAAATTAGTTATTCTCATTTTATCTCCATTCGTCTATCTACATTCTAAGTCTCCTATTTCTTTATTCAAAAAATAAAATTTCATATGAATAGATATTATACAATTTTAACATATCTGTCTCTTCCTATGTACTCCCCTCTATACCTCAAATTCATGTATTCTTCATTATTATTGCCACATATATATTCTCTCACATAAACACATATGCATTTGTATGTAAATACAACCTACTAAATTGATTTAATATTCTTAGCTATAAATATTCTGTAGGAATAAGAATAAGATGTCATCAGGCATTTAGAGAAGGTAATGGCTTATGAAAGTAGTGGCAAGGTACTCTAAGTTCCAAAGGCTAACTAGCCCTATGACATTTGCAAGTTTACACAATGAGGCATCATTGGCCTCTTGTTACCAGGCCTTGATTTCAATTAGTTAGCTAGTAGTTATTGACTATGTATAAGAAGACAACTGTACCTTTAGTATATGCTTTCCAGTGTTGTTTAAGTGCACCATAACTGTGTTGGCAATTGATGACTTGACTTCTTAACAGCTTTCACTCAGAAAGTGAAAGCTGGTCCTCAGGAATCAGGTTTTTATGTAGCTACAGTTCAAATTTTTATAAACCTCTATCCAAGATGCAGTGATTTCAGCAATGGGTACTTACCTGCCATTTCTTGGAAGCAACGAAAGGCAATAGTAATGGACTATATTCTTGGGGTAGTCCTCCTGGAATCCTTCTTCAACAACTCATCAAATTTACTAGTAATTCAAAATTTCAGAGTTTCCTCCTGACTGTAATTTTTCTTACATATTCATGGTCCCAGGTGGGCCAATAATCTTCCCAGTTGTATGTAATTTATGTAAACCTATGCATATGCACATACGTGTATATGCATGTATTGTGTTTATGTGTGAATAACAATTACCTATAATTTGAGATAATTATCAATAATGATTCCCTTGTCAGTTTGACTAACCCTAGTGTTTCTATTTATTTTATAAATTCTACTTCTGCAATGCTCATAGAACTGCTTTATAGAAATGTCTATTTAGACTCTTATATAGTTCTGATATTCCTTTTTTATATGATTCTACTGATTGTATTTTTACTTTTAATAAGCCATGTCAGGCCCTATTGTTGTTTGTTTTGTTTTGCTTTGTTTTGAACTTTTTTTTAACTTCTCTTGGTATTTTTGTCTGTTATTATGTGATGGTTGTTGTTTTATAATTATTACCATTAGCGTTTCATATGTGTTTCATAACAGTAATTACATTGAGAAATTTGGGTAGCAGAGGGAATAATTTGAAGGGACGTGTGGTGATGTACCTCTTGTTCTGGTACTCCTCCAAACACCTTACCTTATTGGTAAACAGTGATACTTGAGCATTCTATATTTGTGTCATTCTAAACTGTTTGAATGTATAATTCATTTTAAAAATGCATATTTTGTATTAATTGCAATATTCTTTCTTTCAGTAATTTCTGCCTCCATGTTACAAATAATTTGTTCATTAGTGCTACAACAATTAACTCTGTAGATATTGCTGTCTTGTGAATTTTTAATTTTTGGTATATATTAGTGCATGGGCAATTTTAATCAGTTATGTTTGCTGTGTTCATATTTTCATATTGTATCAAGTTGTTCTGATAGCTTCGATTATTACTGAGTCTATTGAAAATCTCAGAAAATTTTTGATAACCACTGATGTTAATTATAAATGTTTTATGCCTAGGGAATACTCACTTATATAGTGTTTCCCACAGAACTTGCAGATATATGATATTGGGTCCCTAGAAGTTACAGAAACAAACCAACAAAGAAAGAATCAGGAAATGGTGGCATGCCATCCTAATCCCAGAATTGGTCTGCTAGTTAATTTAGCTGCTAAACTTGAAGATCAGTGACAAATGATATCCCTAAAAATAGGCAGAATTTGATTGATTAAAAGCCCTGATGTTTATCATGCATTCATATATATATATATATATATATATATATATATATATATATATATATAGTTTTCAAGGTCTTCACACACTATGATCATATTCACAAACACTAATTAAGTATTTATTTTGGTATTTCTTTTCATTTTACTAATATATGCTTCACCATATATCAAATTCAAATATCTTTATTGAACCTCATAAGTTTTGAAACAGGGCCAAAAGTTCAAGTTCTTAATCTTTACATTTCTTTATCTGAATATTGGATCAAATTTAGTTCTTTTACTGCTGTTCCTCATGATGTGTAGATGAATTTGACCATAAACAAAAAGTAATATATATTTGCTTTAGTTGGGGATACTCTTAGTCCATAATAGTTTTGATAATTATAGACTTATTAAAGTCAATGAATTGGGACATTAAAAATACATGGCTGTTATTAAGTCTTAAATACATGTTAGAAACTTTAAGTATTCTCATACTCATTTATCCTTGTTTTTTATTTTTTATGTCAGATATTTCTGATATGGAGTCTTACTGTACTTCTTAGTGAGGTTGCAAACTTCAAGCACTAATGCCACGCTTCCTGTCAGCATCATGAGAAGATCACATGGAGACTACTACCCTGATCTAAGGTATTATAAAGTCATTTGCTTCCCAACATTTGTTTTTGATTTTCCATTATTTATATACATAATTAGATTGAAGTTTATATTTTCTTATGCTTTATAATTTTCATTCACTATTTTGATCTGGAAATAATAAAATTCACTTATGGTTCCAAGTCTCAGAGGAGAGTTGGTCTCAGAGCCAGGGTGAGACACTAAACTTTCTGGATATCAGAATCCTCACAACATTTGGTCATGACAGAAAACAAGGTGAACTGTGTGATCACCGTTCCTGAGATTGCACAAAACATAGTGAACAAGGCAGCATTAGGCAAAATTAAATTTGCAGTGCTCTTTCATATTTCCAGTGTAGTCCAGAATTTGTTTACTTTTGTCAGGTTCCTTAAAAAGTTTCCATTCCAGGAGGTGTATTCTGGCAATAACTGTTGTTTTTATTGTTCTTCTCAGTGAATATTTCATGCATAGAATCATACCTACTTATGTGTATTACATATGTAACCTTTTATTAATTATCTATACTATATTTTGATTAATTTTTCTCTCTCAATGTCATCCATATTCTTCCTATCTCCCTACCCAAGTAATTTAATGTTATCTCTATTCTATCTTTAATAAAAAATGAATATGCAAAGAAACAGAAAAGTCTACCAAACCAAACCAAACCAAACCAAAACCTATCACAACCCAGTACACAATGAAATAGCAAAGAAATCAAACATGGATTTTATTTTATTTTGGCCCTAGATTGTGGTTGATATTTTCAATAACTCCATTTGAGAAACAAGATTCTATTTTCTTACAGATATAAACTACAAATTCCTTACTGATGAGGAGTAGGACTTTGTGGTCACATCCTCAATCAATGCTGCAGTTGTAAGTGGTGTAAAATATTGGAAGTCTTGTCTGGACCTATTGCTCTAGAAGCTTCTCTAATATGGACACTTATGATAATAATTATGACATGCTCACCATATTTAAAGAAGACAATACCTTAGCTATATATACCACCAAGTAAACTCCCAGTAGCAGGATTGGGTTAAATTTTACTGGATTATTGACCAAAGAGTCCCCATACACCCGGGCAGTGGTGGCTCATACCTTTAATCCCAGCACTCAGGAGGCAGAGGCAGGCAGATTTCTGAGTTTGAGGCCAGCCTGGTCTACAGAGTGAGTTCCAGGACAGCCAGGGCTACACAGAGAAACCCTGTCTTGAAAAAAAAATTAAAAAATTAAAAAAAAAGAGTCCCCATGCACCCTAACCTCAAACATGAATTAGTAGTGCTAAAATATCATTCACACCTACAACACCCACAGAAGAAAGGCCCTCTTCCTAAATATATCACTTATATAATCAAATATGGAGAAATGGAGTTTGTGTCCAAGAAGATATTTCATCCCTATTAACTAGATTTCCTGCTTCCAGAAGGTGCTCTGCATGCATGTAGAAGATAGAAGTCACCTCAACCAGCGATGACATTAGCTAGAATACCAACAAAGGAGAGATAGAACATGTAGCGATCCCCTCCAGTAGATAGGCATGGCCATCAGTTGAAGGATGCGGAAACCAACCCATCTCAAAAAATATAGCCCAGAAGTTTTTCCTGTCTAAAGAAATGGAGGGACAAAAAAGGGAGCAGAGACAGAAGAAATGACCATCCAGAGACTACCCCACCTAGGGATCCATCCAATCTGCAGACACCAAACTCAGACACTTTTGCTAATGCCAAGAAGTGCAGCTAAGGCTGTCCTGTGAGATGTTCTGCCAGCACCTGACTAATATAGATGCAGATACTCACAACCAACCATTGGATTGAACCTGGGGACCTTAATGAAAGAGCGAGAGGAAGGACTGAAGGAGCTGAAGGGGATTGCAACCCCATAGAAAGAACAATATCAACTAACTGGACCACCCAGAACTCACAGAGACTAAGTCACCAACCAAAGAGTATACATGGGTGGATCCATGACTCCATATGTGTATATATATATATATATATATATATATATATATATATATATATATATATATATATATATATCAGAGGATGGCCTTATCTGGCATCAATGGGAGGGGAAGCACTTGCTCCTTTGTATGCTTGATGCCCCAGTGTAGGGGAATGCTAGGGTAGTGAGGTTGTACTGGGTGAGTGTGTGGAAGAGCTCCCTCATAGAAGCAAATGGAAGGGGGATAGAATGAGGGGTTTGCAGAGGGGAAGCCAGGAAGGGGGACATAATTTGAAATGTAAACAAATAAAATGATTAATAAAAAAGATAGAAACATTCATACCATGCAACAACTATTTTCCACTCTCTGACTTAGGTTTGATTGTGGTTTTTAATTATTTTAATCCCCCAACTTGTAATTCATTATGAAAGGTGATGGATGATATTTATCCATAGTGTAGTGTTCTTGTTTATGTTACTGAATCATTTTACCCCTGATTGTCTGTCCATTGATAGAGTAGTTCTCTCATATGGGGCTTATTTTATCATCAGATTATCCTGTGCTCCTTATAGCGCCTGTTTTCTATTCATTCTCCTTCTGCTTTCTTTTCCTAGGTGATCCATGGCAAGGGAAGAACATGAAGTCAGGACTGCTTGATCAGCTGAAACAGACACTCAAAAATACTCAATACTGCAAGGCCCTTTTTCCTTAAAATCTTAGATCACTTAACTAGCATGGCATAGTTAAGATGATGGAGCATACCTAGGAAGTTTATTCACACGCTGGGATACCAAAGCCTTCTTACTGTCCACAGCATTCTTAGATACTTCCTTTTCAATGTGAATCTAGCAGAGGCAAAATAAGGTTTATAGGTGTTCATATAGTAATTAAGAATTATACAGAGAGTATTTATGCACAAACAGTGTGGATATAGAGGCGCAATTCTGCAACTCATGTGTTAATCTTTCACTTTTTAAAGGAGCTGTTCACTAGAGAGTAGCTGTAAGGAATGGAAAATTTGAACCATTGGGGAAGATTGAGGAAGCAGAGATGATCATCAATTGGGAGTATGATGTAATAATTTTCAATAAGGGGTAAGTTTTAATTCAAATGTGGAATGTTGAAATAGCATAGAATTGTGATCTTTGGTGATAACATAATTTATAATTGTAACATTCCACTATTAATTGAAGCATCTAACCAGAAGGTATTTGTTGAATTATTATATTATTGATATTTCACTGAGGCATATTTAGTCAATATAGAAAAGAATAAAATTTATAGGACTTCATGTCCTTACCTATGAAATGCTATACATATATTCACAAAATAAGATAATTCAGAGTTATGCCAATGACATATTATGGCAGTATAGCCTTTGCCCACAAAATTACTGAGTTTGTCATTTGTATCCAACAAAATTAAGTTTGTCACATCTATGTACAGTTATTTTAGTCAGTTCTAACAACATGTCAATAGGCTTGCACTGTCTCTTACTAAATCCCAGATAAAATACTTCTTGCAATATTTTTATTATTATTATTCTTTAATCTTTTTTTGTTACAGTACAGTCGTTATTCTCCTCTCTGTCTGCCCTCTGACTGTTCCTCATCCCATTCTTCCTTCCCTGTCTCCAAGAGGATGTCCCCACCCCCTCAACCCCACACTACCATACCTCCCCACTACCTACCTGGGGCCTCAAGTCTCCAAAGGGTTGGGTGCATCTTCTCTCACTAAGGCTAGACCAGGTAGTTTTCTGCTATATATGTGTTAGAGACCTCAGACTACCTTATGTATGCTGCCTGGTTGGTGGCTCAGTGTCTGAGAGATCTCAGGGGTCCAGGTTAGTTGAGACTGATGGTCTTCTTATGGATTAACCCCTCTCCTCAGCTTCTTCCAACTTTTCCCTAATTCAACCCCAGGTGTGCCTGGCTTCTGTCCATTGGTTGGGTGTAAGTATCTGGATATGATTTTTTTTCAGCTTCCTATTGGGCCTCTTGGAGGGTAGCCATACTAAGCTGCTGTCTGTAAGCACACCATAGCAACAGTGATACTGTCAGGCCTTGGACTAGTTAACCAGTTAAATAGACATAAATTTGTTCACATTGAGTAGATCTTAAGTTCAATAAGAGAGCTCTTGGTTCTTGCCAAAGTATTGTGCCACAAATGCTCCCTTAGGAAGTTTTGTATCATGCCGGTGAATGTTATAGTTCATATGTGTCACAGCTGAGCAGGACAGTTTATTTCTTCCTTCCTTTGAAATGTTGTCTGGCTTTTTCTGGTATTAAGAAAGCTAGTTCTCAGGGAGAAGGCGCTCAGATCAATTTCAGATCAAGTACCTTTAGGCCCTGTGTCTGAAGTGTATGTTGTCTTTATCAATAGGGACTTACTTTCAACCTTTTGGAACCAATCAGAGGCAATAGAAATATCTGGTGTGTTTGGGCATCTTTCAAACCGATTTTAATAGTAACTAAAAAAGGACTTCTTGCACCTATTTTGGGAGTTTTGTTTGGTGAAGGTATGGTTGGTCTATCTATGTATCTATGTATCTATGTATATATGTATCTATGTATCTATCTATCTATCTATCTATCTATCTATCTATCTATCTATCTATCTATCTATCATCAATCTAAAGACAGAGACAGAAATAGAGATATATTATAGTTATCAGATATTAGTGTGATTAATTATGAATTTTCAGATATCCTCAGTGTTATTTTATCCTCTTCCTTCCTTCTTTCTGTTTCTATCTCCTCCACAAAGAACCCCTCTTTTTATTTTCCTGATCAGATCACCTTTATTAGTGGTTTTATTTGTGAAATATTTCAATTTCTGAAATACAAAGCTACTTTATTATTATGTCCTTAGAGTTTTCATTGCCATATTTGTAAAATACAAAACAATGATAGTAGATATCAGAGGTGGGAATAAAGAAAAGGACAACTAATAAAGAACTATAAAGTGAAAGATTGAAAAGGACATGAATGGCATGCCAGTAGTGGTTGGTGTGTATGTGCGGGGGTGTTAGAAAAATACTATTAGCCATAATGCAATGGGATGAATTATAGTGCTGAAGGTGAAATTTGACAAGGCTTGAAGAGGGAGAGCCATTAGTGCTGCTCTTGTTCTAGTACATGTTTGTGTTTATCAGGGAGCAGTACAGATTCTGTCCTGTTTCCTGAAATTTCAGTACTATATCTAAAAAAACTAAAATTAACACTAGAGGAGTGTCTCAGAAGACAATAGCAGAGCTAGCAGGGAGGAAAATTTGATAATTACATGTAATAGGTAGCAGGGAATTTTTTGAATTATATTTATTTGTTTATTAAGTTAAAAAAATGTAGACCTGGGGAGATGGCACAGTCAATAATATCTTGCCTTTGAGTTTTGATCACCCACAGTTTATTGCCAATTTCCTTATTCCTTTATCTGATTTTCTCTAACATCACTTAAAGCCAACACCTTGAAATACCCAGGGAGGAGGCATAAGAGTTGGAACAGGCTCTAACTGAGAACTTTCCCAGGTTACAATAAGCATTTTATTTCCATTCCTATGTTTCAAAGCTCTCTCTTCTCATTGTCCTTTAATTCATGTTTATTTGAATGTACACACTGATCAAGTATACATATTAAAAATTGACACAGAGTTATGTGAAAGCCATCCTGTAATTTCAGGGTTAGAGACAGCAAGTCCTTTAAATATTGCTGACCAGCTGGCCTACACTCTATCATGAAATCCTCCTCAGTGTTAAATGTTATGTCAACTTAGAGATAGTAGACCCCTACACTGAAACAGTATTTGCTAGACAGAACTTCACATTTGGACACATAAACTCCCTAAAGCTGAGACTACATGCTAAATTCTTATATCAGAAGTAGCCAGATTAATCCCTGCAAAGCCAGGGACAGGATTCATAAAGCCAAAAATATCCAAGAAGCTAGTGGTATTTGATTAAGTGCAGATGGAATAAGAGCCAGTTTTCTTAAGAGATACCAGCCCTGAGAGACTAATGATGTTTTAGCAGCTGCTCACATCTCTATGCAGACACAAGTAGCATTGAATGGATAGAGTGTATATGAAGTTGGAGTGAAACATTAATTGATGTCAAGGAGAAATTCAAGTCTACAGAATTGGGGGTGGAATTTACTACATATTATATATATTTATTAATATGAAAATACTTTTAAATGATGAACAATTTCTGAGAAACAGTTTAATGAGTCCACCTCTAGTTTTCACAGACATTCAGACAATGTATTGTGCACAATGGAAAAAATACATGTTTATTTCTCATAAACAAATGGTGAGTAGATTTTGACTATATTTGTTCTAAAATACATACCTCTTAAATTATTTTTTATAATTATTCAACTATAATACACTCATGCTAATTAATTGTATTGCTTACCATGGTTAGAACCCACCATTTCTTTATATAATCTAAGTAGTTTTACTTTAGTGGGTTGTAATAGTCAAAAGACATGATTTAGTGTAATGGATCATAATAGAATCACAACACCTGATGAAACTGACACTGGAGGATTGCAGGGGGTCAACAGAAAGCTGTATTAGACAGCCCACAACCACAGTCAGAAAGCCACACATACAAATGTTAATTTTCTTGTATGTTGCTAGGATGAAAGCCTTGTAAGACCACACAAAGGCTCAAACTTCCTTATTCCGATGACTGTGTTTTTCTAGTGTAAGTTGAAGTTAATGCCTTGCAGCACACATGATGGAGGCAGGAGAGATTCAACAAGCTCAAATGGAAAAACACTACCAAGTTATAGCAAGTTTTTTATTTCCATTCCTATGTTTGAAAGTTCTCTCTCCTGATTTGTCCTTAATTCACTATTTGAATGCACACGTTCAGCCAACCAGAACTAATATAAATTCATGCACATAGGATTTTGTCATTTAGGCTATTGGCTGGAGTCGACCTCTCAGCCGGTACCAGGATCTAGCCATAGGTTGACTGAAATCTCTTGTTCATAGAAGGAGGACTGCTTCTGATTTGACAGAGCTAATTAATATATATGCAGTAAAGTTGAGGGTCCTTGATATGATTACTCACAGTCCAGCTCAGAGCAATTCTGCTCCTATCTCCTTTGTGGAGAATTTGTTCTTTTGTCTTCCAATACTAGTTCTGCTTTGAACTCTTTCTTTCCTGTCTCAGACTGGGAATCATGCTCTATCTGAAAGGAGGGTGATTCCATACAGCCTTCGGTGTGACAGAGACATGAGACCTGATGCTTCTTACACTATTTTTGGGGTACTCTGAGGAATTGCTACATCAAAGACAGCTGTCATGTGATACCCTAAGATCATCTAAATGCTAAGAGCCATGCCATTTGTGTCATTTTAGCTGGTGTGCAAAAGCTCTATAAGAACCAAGTTATATAATGCTGGCATTCAGTTGATATTATTCAGTTGCTGTAAAGTGTTTTAGAGATACTCCTTTTCAATACAGGTTCAACTTTAAGGGTTGAGTTGTCACTGCTGTATGGGAAATAATGCTTCCCCAATTTTTTTTCTCTTCTTTGTCTACTCCTTTAAATATTTTTTTTTTTTTTTGGATGGCAAGCAAGTGAAGAGGGCTGTCCACACGCCAGTGGAAATCACTTATCCAGCAAAATTTCTTTCTCTTTTTGGATTGCAGTCTTCTCTTTTTGACTAAGGTTTCCTCATTAGCAACTTGTTTCTGCAAATCAGAAACTTGTTTATTTTTCTGTCACGTATTTTCATGTAGTCAAATTGTTTTGTCTCTGTTGCACTTTAGAATCACAAAACTCTTTTTTTTTCAATTCTTTATACCATTTTGTGGCTCTTATGTGGCCTATTTTAATTTTATTTACTCTAAATTTCTCTTCTTGTTGTATCTCTGAGGGGGTTCTAGAAACAGTGTCAGAGTGATGGTCAGTTCAGATAAAAAGACACAAGGCATCAAGACAAGTTAAGCAAATAGTAAATTTTATTTGAGATAGTTTTATAGGAGTTTCAATTTGGTTAAAGAGCTACATGGCTGCAGTTTTAGTAGATTGCTCCCACACTGCTTGGATTTGTGATAATCGAGCTGCCTTTGTGTAACACATGCTTATGTGCGACTCTGTATGTAACCCAGTTAAACCCAGTAGTACACCAGCTTGGAATTGTGGGCACCTTTTAAAATTTCTGTCTTGTTACCACCTATGTCATATGTAGGACAAACACATCTTTCCTTATGTTTCTCCAGGAAAAGAGAAATTGAAGGAAAGTATTGCTAGACCTACCATAAGAATATTTCCTTACCATGATAAATCTGTTTTAAAATAGTTTTAAATAATCTTTGTCAATTTTCATTGCTGTTCTCTCTCTGCTACGTAGGCAGATGTCCAACCCTTATACTTTTGGAATCCTTCTGACTCAGGCTCTAGTGAGATGTATTCACATAGATACCATAAAGTTTATGAGATATAACCTTATATGTTTGATTTTTGATACAAAGTTTCAATGTATTTCTCAATATAGATTGAAACTCATTAATAAAGTTATACGTGCTCCTCCAGATACTGAGGAACTCACAGCTCCCATCGTAGATATAGGTCACCACACTCACTCACTGGTGGTTTTGTATAACCAGCTGTGTTTCAACATTCGGTTTTGAGTAGTGATTTTTTTGTGCATAAAATATAATTGAATTTTTTAATTTTTTTGTGCACTGCTACTTTACTGAAATTATCTTTGACCTAACTAATATCAATAATATTCTGTATACAGGGATGTGGTCTTCACAAATGTTTTAGAATTATTTTTGTTGTCTTAAAAATCAGATATTTAGCCAGGCAGTGGTGGCATATGCCTTTAATCTCAGCACTTGGGAGGCAGAGGCAGGTGGATTTCTGAGTTTGTGGCCAGCCTGGTCTACAGAGTGAGTTCCAGGACAGCCAAGGCTACACAGAGAAACCCTGTCTTGAAAAAACCAAAAAAAAAAATCAGATATTTAAGAAAAAAAATGTTTAATTAAAATTTCCCACAATAGTTGCCCTGAGGATGACCTCTAGGTACATGTCCAATGCAAGGTGCCAACAGTGGATATCATTGATATGAATTTTAATTTATAGAAATATTGTGTCTGGACAAGTGCCACAGCCTCTTAAGCTTATAGGATTTCATTTCTATAACTAATATATAATTTCTTATCAAGCCACAGAAAGAGATTCTTGAAGACTTTGGCTGTGTACCTTGAGATAAGCTCATCTATTCATATAGTAAGGCAGTATGTCACAGGAAACCTCTATGTATGATAAAGTAAATCTACATACTTTTGTAATTTTCATTAATTTTATTTTAAAATGACTATGAAATGGAAGTTCTTGGTCATATTAGCAAGTATAGCTTTTTAAATTTCCATTTAATTTTTTTATTCATTAATTAAATTATTTGCTGTATATCCTGTTCCTGCTCCCCCAAATCCATATATATTCCCTTCCCATCCTCTCCTCCCCTTCTCCTCTGAGAGGGTAGAGGCCCTCCCTGGGTATTTCCCCACTGTACCTCATCAAGTCTCTACAGGGCTAGACCTATCCTCTCCCACTGAGGCCAAACAAGGCCCCAGTAAGGGCATATGCAATATATTCCAATCATATTCTCCCTTTCAGCTCCTCCCAAATCTTCTGTATGTTTCTGCCCTTCTTCTTCTCTCCTTTTGTTTTTTCTCTATCCATGTACGATACAGTTTCTAAGAGTTAAAATAAGGAAACTTAAACCAAGCAGATAACAACAACAACAACAAAAATTTCATAAGACAAAAACTACCAAAACACCCGAAAGCATAAAAGTCCATACAAAATCCAAAAAAAACATGGATAGTCCTTTTTGTGTTACTAACTACTTGTGGCCATGGGACCTGCCCTGGACTCAGTGACAATCTATTGGTAAAAACATATTTCCCCATTTAACAGTGAGTTCTAATTGCAAATAGCTTTGTGATAGTGGTGGGATTTTGTTCCCACAACCCCTACTTGCTTTATGGATTTTTGCCTGGCTTGAACCTGTGAAGGTCTTGTGTGTACTGTCACAGTCTCTATGCATTCATATGCTTACTTATCTTATTATGGATAAAAGGGACTTTGTTCTTGTAGTCACCTATACATCTAGCTCTTACAGACTTTCCACTTACTCTTCTGCACCAATCCATGAGTCTTGAGGAGATAGGTTGATGAAGGTTCCAATGTAGGTCCTAATTAGCCATAGTCTCTTCGCGTTGTCCACTTTTGGGTCTCTGGATTATTTCCTGTCTATTACAAAAAGAAGCTTCTCTGATAGGGGTTAAGTAATACACCGATCTATGTCTTTAGAGATGATTTTATCAATATTTTACTTTATCTCAATAACAGTATTAAACATAGAACCTTTCTAGTCTTAGATTTTTGGCCACTTTAGCAGTATCAGATATGGGTCCAACTTATGGAGTGACCTTTAAATCCAATTATTAACTTGTTATTTATTCCTGAAATATTTGGCATCATTGCAATGGTATATCTTAATAGAGGTTACTACTATAGGTTTCATGGGTTGTATCTGGAAATTACTGATGATTTATATTTTCCAGTAGTGTACCAAGTACCTTTCAACACTATGGATGCTTATTAGGACTAATGAAACTTCTACTTGGGAACCGGATCAATTTGTCCATGTTCAGTGTTATAAATTCATAATATATTCAGTTTTTAGTAGTCTTAACAATAACATGTGTTATTGGGAGGTGTGGGCAACACCATTGGCTATTGCTACACAAAAGAATAATCTATTCCTGACTCTGAAATTATTATTTGGGGTCATAATAAATCTCAGTGGTTTTTGTCTTATTCAGCATATGGTAACTCCATTTAAATTACTTTCAAGGATATTTGAAATGTATTTCCATGAATATTTTAATAATCAAATGAAATTACACAGTTAATGCCTTTACATTATTTCTACTTTTTCCACCTGCAATTTCTTTCTTTTGTACCCCATTAGCTCCCAAATTCAACATCTACTCTCATATAATATAATTATGCATGCTTAATTACTGACTAACAAGTCCATTAGACATTGTTCATGTGTTTGTGTGTGTAAGCTAATTTCTCAAGACTTAATAGCTTATTCAGGAACTTGTCCCAGGAGAAATCTCATTCTTTCTCCCATAACCTCCATCAATTACCTGTACGTCTTCAGTTAGCAGTGTGGTCAATAACATTCGCCTCCCCCCCATCCATCATGGCACAAGAACATGTGGTGCCATTTTTAACAAAGATTTGTTTAAACAAACAAATTGGGTATTTCTATTATTTGAGGTATTGTGAGGGCAACTTCCCTGTCCTAACTAGATGACACTTTTACACAGCAGCTCTCCTGTTTCTTGGGATCTTATACCGTTTCTGCTCACCAGTACACAAGTTCTCTGGGTCTTGAATATAATATGATTTCTGCCCCCTTCTCTCTTTCTTAGTTTTATTTTTGTTCTTGTTGGGTGTTGGGAACACCAGTATTTATTCTTTGCATTTTGACTATTTGTGGAATTCTCTGCTAGTTTCCATCTGCTTTAAAATGTTTTGATGAAGGTGAGAGTTATACTAATATCTCTGTGAAAAGACACACATTCAAAATGCAGTTAGAAATTATATAGGCTCAAAAAAGTGGCTATGGTAAGCTTTCCAGCAGGATCTATAACCTCACTAGCCATGAACTGCTGACCAGGCTTAGAGTATTCAGGATGATTTTTCTTCTTTGCTGTGATGTAAGTCTATTTACCCACCAGGAATAGTTTGAACAATTGAGGTATGGTTTTGAGCTACCAAGCCTGTAATACTCTAGTAATAATTATGATTTTAGAAATGATGACACTTAAGAATATATGGTAAAAAAAAAGTTTACCCACATGTTTTGTAGCAATGTTATCTGTAAGGTTTACATCAACATAACATGGCATTAAGGAATTGCTCTATGTAAAGCTGATTGATATTAGACACTCTATATCACTTCCATATTGCAATGAATTCTAAAATGCAACTTATTGTAAGGTATACTGAATGTAGTTTAGGTCTTTGACTGATGTGTGGGCCATGTGTGGCATGGGACATAGTCATGTAACATTTATTTGCTGTTCTTGTTCCACTATATGTTTGGAGTTCATGAGTGAAAAGGACAGACACTTACCTTTTTCCTAACTTTTCAGTCCAATATTCAGAAATAATAAAATTGCAACTTGAAGAGAATCTCAGGAGAAAGCATAAGAGATGAGGTAGAAGATTGGAGATTTATATAACGGTTATGACCTTATGGCCTGGGAATAACTTGCAGTGTGTAACATTTCCTTTACAGATCAAAATATGAAGGCTGGAGATGTTTTTTAATCAGCAACATACTTGTCTTACAGATATGAGTACCTGACTTTTCTTCATAGAATAAGTATTTAAAAATCAAGGCGTAGTTTGTTTTGTGAGCTAGCACTCCACGATCATGACAGGAAGTGGTAGACAGATTTTTTTTTCCTAAGCAGTTTGGACTACTTGGCAAATTCTAGAGAATTATGAAACATAATCTCAAATAAGCAGAGATAGTAGTATTCTGTATCATTACAGTATTTTCTAGATATGATAGAGGAGTTGAACCATGAGCTCCCAACATCTAAGACCACATGCAAAAGACTTGTGTCAGTTCAAGCCAGAAATTATCCCTCGATAGCTGGAGGAGTGACTCATGGATTTTCACTCTAGTCTGGGTATCTATTGGCATTTTATAGTCTGTGGGATATGGGTGAGTAATGTTCTTTCAGGGATATTTTGTTTGTGAAGATACCTGTTCTCTAGTAGATTCTCCCACATGAATGCAGGCAATCTAAAATTAATGGAACTAATATGGAATAAGAAAAAAAAACACACACACATATAATTTTCATATACTATTTTTTTTATCATGTTTTCCCCTCACCTCTTCTAAGACTCCCTAGCTCCCAACGCTTTTACTTCTTTATCTCTTTGGAAAACAAATAGGCAAATATAAACCAGAATAGTATAAAACATAGAAAGAAAAAAAACAAAGAAAAACAAGAGAAGTGCATATACATAGAAAGACACATCACACAAAGAAGACCAATAAAGACACACATTCCAGAAGCTGTGGTATATAAGAAATATATTAATAATGTAAAATAAAGTATAGCATAGCTTTATAAGGAAAAATATCCATGATACAATAGTATTTGTTTTAACTTGGCTGTCTTCTGCCTTCAGATGAAGATATAGAGGTCTTAGCTCCTCTTGCACCATGCCTGTCTAGATGCTGCCATCTTGTGGCATTGATGATAATGGACTGAACCTCTGAACGTGTAAGATAGCCATAATTAAATATAGTCCTTGTAAGAGTTGCCTTGGCCATGGTGTCTATTCACAGAAGTAAAACCCTAACTGAGAGAGGAGGGTAAAATATAGTAGAAGTCATTGAATGAAGGCTGATAGGAAAATACTGACTTCCAGGTAGCTAGGACTAGGGTATTAAAGCCCCTACCCACAGTGACATATGTACTCCAACAAGCCCAGAAACCCTAAAAGTGCCACTCCCTGACCCAAGCATATACAATCACACCTCCTCTTTAGCAAATATTGGCTATCTCCTGAGCGGACATATTTATTTCACATACAAAAATGCTTTTACACACACACACACACACACACACACACACACACACACACACACACTCACATACACACACGATTCAGTGTAATAACTCATGATTATAATCATATTACTTGGGAGAACTGACACAGGAAGATTGTAAAAACTCAGTTAGTATGCTGCACTTGGCAGCCAGAGTAAAAATTAGAATTCAGAAGCTACAGTACAGTAGAGATGGACCTAGCACTTCTGAGAGAATTAAGTAGGAGGTAAGCTATGCATATTGCACAGTTGATTGGCTTGATAGTACTGTGTTCAGAGCAAGAACATTGAGATTGTAATGGGCATTTGGTACCTTAGCTGAGGCCCTTTGTTCAGTAGAATCATTAAAAGATTGAAAAGCCTTCGCATTTTAATGGACATAAACCAGCATTTAACAAGTGTCTAAAAGGAGATATTGTGTCCTGGAAGAGAGAAGAGAATGCATTAGCAGAGGAAGAAAACTATTCTGTGTTCTGGAAGGCAAAACTTGTCATGATTTTAGTGTAGCTAGAATTCCTAAGGAAAAACACTGAAGCAAAACATAATTCTGTGGTAAAGAACTTTTGGAAGACTTTAAAACTTTATAGAACTTCACAGAGAGCATCCATAATACAGCAATATAGGTGAAAGAGAAGCAAGCCTGTCCTGATTTGTACAATTTTGTTTTCAGATATGATGCTTTGCAAGATTGTGAAATTCTGATTTCAGATTAATTTCAAATTCCCATACTACTAATTTGGGATATACAAGATGACTATCAGTGGGGATCAGAAGCAGAGACTAGAAAAGAAATCTAATCAAAATGATGCTGTTTATGACAACAATAGCAATGGAGTAAATTAAGCAAAAGAATTGTGGAGGAAAAGTCCTTCTTCCAGCTATTTCCTAATTCAACCACTGGGGTCGGCAGCTTGTGTCCATTGGCTGGTTGTTAAGTATCTGTATCTGACTCTTTTAGCTGCTTGTTGGATCTTTTGTAGGGCAGTCATGCTAGGCCCTTTTTTGTGAGCACTCCATAGCCTCAGTAGTAGTGTCAGGCCCTTGAGCTAGATCCAACTTTGGGCCTGTAGCTGGATCTCCTTTTCCTCAGGCTCTTCTCCATTTTTTCCCTGAATTTCTGTCAGACAGGGACAATTCTGGGTCAGAGGTTTTGACTATGGGATTGCAACCTCATCCCTCCACTCAATGTCCTGTTTCCCACTGGATTCTACAAGTTCCCTCTCTCTACTGTAGGACATTTCTTGAGATTCTCTTACATCCCTGGTGTCTGGTACATTCTAGCAAGTTACCCCACCTCCCACCTCCTGAGATTGTATATATCCATTCATTGTGTCTTCACTCCTGCTTCCCCTAATACCTGATCATGTTTCCCTTTTCTCCTGCCCCTCCTGTTCCCCTCTCCCACTGAATCCCCTCCCTCCCTCTTTCTTCTGCATTCTTTCCCCTCTCAATTGGGATTGAATCATCTTTCCTTGGGCCCTTTGATTTGGTAACCTTGGGTTCTGTGGAATGTGTCTTGGGTATTCTGTAGGATTTTTTTTTTTGGCTAATATTCCTTTATTAGTGAGTATATATACCATGCATACCTTTTTAGATCTGAGTTACCTCATTCAAGATATTTTCTAGTTCTATCCATTTGCCTATGAATTTCATGAAATTGTTATTTTTAATGGCTGAGTAGTACTCCACTATGTAAACGAACCACATTTTCTGTATCTATTCTTCTGTTGTGAGACATCTGACTTGTTTCCAGCTTCTGGCTATCACCAATAAGACTTCTCTGAACATATTAGAGCATGTGTCCTTGTGGCATAGTGGGGCATCTTTTGGGTATATGCCCAAGATTGTTATTCATAGCTGTGTCTTCCTGTAGATCTATTTCAAATTTTCTAGGAACCTCCAGATTGATTTCCAGAGTAGTTGTACTAGTTTCCAATCCCACCAGTAATGCTGTAACCTGAGTTTGATCTTAGCCATTATGATTTATGTAAGGGTGGAATCTCAGGGTTCTTTTGATTTGCACTTCCCTGATCACTAAATTTTTGAACATTTTTAAGTGCTTCTTGGCCATTCAAGATTCCTCTGTTGTGAATTCTCTGTTTAGTTCTATATTCCATTTTTTGATTGAGCTGTTTGTTTTTTTTTTGGAGATTAGCTTCTTGTTTTCTTTATATATTTTGGATATTAGACCTCTATAGGATGTGGGATTAGTGAAGAATTTTTCCCTATCTGTAGGTTGCCAATTTGTCCTATTGACTATGTCCTTTGCCTTACAGAAGATTTTCAGTTTCATGAAGTCCCATTTATCAATTCTTAATCTTAGAGCCTGAGCCATTGGAGTATGTTTAGGAAATTCCCCACTGTACCTACTTTTGTAAAAAGAATTTCACCCATCAGACCTTTTTCTTTTTGTAATTTGTAATCTCTAATTAGTGATAGATGAGTGTCTTCATCAGCATTATGTTCCTGCCAATCATTTCACTGTGCTGTTATTTGTGTTTATGTGATTATATTATTTTATCTGAATTGTTTTTGCATTCACATAACTTTTTCCTATCATATTTATTATGCATAATATTGCAGTTATTGTATGTCTTGTGTTTACTTTATTCTCTTCAAGTCTTCCCCTTGTGGAAAAAAATGAGGAGAGTAAAATTCAGGAATGGGAAAAATGGTCAAGAGAGAAACAGTTAAGACATGTCAAGAAAACACATGTGATGTTGGATTATTTTATCATGTAGAGATCTCAGAGGAAGAAGTTTTCATGTCATGAAATAATAGAATGACGATTTGACAATAACATCTGGGAAAGCATAGGGAATGATGAAATTGAGAAACACATAAAGACAATAGACTGTAGGGCCAGAGAGAAGGAATGCATAGGAGAAAAGGAGCATCACAACTTTCTTTCTCATAGAAGGAACAGCAATTAGGGTATCTCAGAGGAGGATCCATCTGAGGTAGCACAATAAAACTTAGGAGATGGAAAATATCCAAGTATCAGGATAGTCATTTGGTGATAGTATGCATTCTTCAAGCATGTTATGCAATAGAGTTAGTTTTTTGTTTTATTTTCATTAACTAATATATTTATTCATTTTATATCCTAATCACAGCCCTCTATTCCTCCTCTCCTCTCAGTTCCACCCTCACAAATCAATACCCCAGTACCCCCTCCCCTTTTCTAAGGAGAAGGGGAAGCCCCATTTGGATACCACCTTATTCTGTTAATCAAGTCACAGCAAGACTAAGCACTCTTTCTCCAACTGAAGTACAACCAGGCAGTCCAATTAGGAGAAGGGGATCCAATGGCAGGCAACAGAGTCAGAGACAGCTTTTGCTCCAGTTGTTAGGGGTCCCACAAGAAGGCCAAGCTGCACATTTGCTATATATGTCTAGGGGACTGTCTTAGTCAGGGTTTCTATTCCTGCACAAACATCATGATCAAGAAGCAAGTTGGGGAGGAAAGGGTTTATTTGGCTTACTTCCATATTGCTGTTTATCATCAAGGAAGTCAGGACTGGGACTCAAGCAGGTCAGGAAGCAGGAGCTGATGCAGAAGCCATGGAGGGTTGTTCCTTACTGGCTTGCTTCTCCTGGCTTGCTCAGCCTGCTCTCTTATAGAACCCAAGACTTCCAGCTTAGGGATAGCACCACCCACAAGGGGCCCTACCCCTTTGATCACTAATTGAGAAAATGCCCCACAGCTGGATCTCATGGAGGCACTTCCCCAACTGAAGCTCCCTTCTCTGTGATAACTCCAGTCTGTGTCAAGTTGACACACAAAACCAGCCAGTACAGGGACCTAGATCCATCTACTGTGAACCTAGATCCAAAAGTGAACCACTCTTTGGTTAGTGGTTCAGTCTTTGTAAGTCCTTATTGCCTCCATGTTAATTGACTCTGTAGATCTTCTTTTAGTGTCCTTGACCTTCCAGCTCATCTACCCACCATTCTTTCACAAGACTCTCGGAACTCTGCCTGATATTTGGTAGTGAGTCTCTGCATTTGTTTCCATCCACTGCTGGATGAAGCCTCTCAGATGACAGTTATTTTGGTCTCCTGTCTACAAGCATAGCAGAATATCAATAGTGGCAGAGTTTGGCTCTCAAGTTGAGCCTGCCATTGTTTGCCCATTCCATCAATCTCTGTTCCAACTTTATCAGATGTTTATATTACAATTCATAACAGTAGCATTATTATATTATGAAGTAGCAATTAAAATTTATAGATGCTGATTATCACAAAATTGTATTAAAGGATCACAACATAAGTAAAGTTGAGAACCATTGATATAGAGGGTCTAATTTGGTTAATTGATATCTTATAATAATCATTATTAAATTCACATTTACATAATCTAATATAATTTAGCTGAGGGAGCCCAGTTACAAACTATGACGCTGGAGTCTTGGTCAGGACAGAGAAGTAGGAGTGGCTGCCACATATACATATTGTATTTCCTGTTCCACAGCTGCTGTAGTCACCAGTTGCCATTTGTGGTAGAATATCCAGACCAGGACATTATTACCTTGTGCTGGGGTCCCACACCAACACTCAGGTACAGAGGTGGGAAGCTGTTTTACACAAAGTCCAAAGGCTGATGACCTCTGGCCATAAGCTCTCTCTTATTGTTGTGGGAGCTAGAAGTTGATGCCAGAAGTTGATGGCTTCTTTCAATGTGACTCTCCCTTGCTGTTCTGGGGCCAAAAGCTGATGGCTTCTGTCAATTAACTCCTACTGATAACAGCAGGAGATTAAGAAAATAAACAAAGAAACTTAGTTACTTGAATTCTTTACACTTTGACCTCTCACTGGCCTCTCAAAGGCCTCTCACTGGCCAGGCCTAGGGCTCTAGGTTTTTTTTTTAATACATTGTGAGCCAGAGAGAAAAGAAAAGAGAAAAAGAAAGAAAGTCAGGCAAATATTCAGAGACATGCACACTGGATAAAGTACTATACTGCCAATTTATTATTGTTCTTAATATTTAGACTTTCTCCATAAATTACCGAACAGTAATTATCAGGAAGAACTGTTAAAACAAGATAATCAATTACATGGATTTTTAAACACTTTTATAATCTACAAGTTCATAGTAAGTTTACAATAATATTTCATGCCATAGGTTGGTAAGTTTTAAGGAGATATAGCAGAACTATTTACACGTCTTTTCATAAATATTAGTACCTTACTAAACATTCATTATCTATTTTCTAGATGGAAAGAAAGTTTACTGTAAGTTTAAAGTAATGGTTTTTATGTCACAAGTTAGCAGTTTTGTCAAGATATAAATCATCTGCCTTTTGTCTTATTATTTATGTAGATAAACTAGTCTATCATTCATTTTCTGTCCTTGCACCTACAGTAAATTGCCTATTCTCTACTTATGATCTGTAGTTCTCAAGATATTGGCCTTACTCCTAACCTAGAAGGAATGTTTTTCTTACTTGCAATTCAGCCTCTTTTCTTTTCCTATTGCGATTAGACTGTGAAAATGAAGGTTTACAGAGCTCACTTTGCAAGTTTTATTCTACATGGGGATCAAAATTACACATATCAATTTAGAAGTTTTAAAAAATCATTATCAGGAATTATGAAATTATCAATTCATCTAAACAGTATTACTATATGAAAGTACATTTTCACATTGATTCTGCAGAAAATCTGCCTAACAGAATAGGTAAATACTCAGAAATATTAATTTATGTAATAATGTCAGGAAGACATATTAGAAAGGAAAAGCAATCCTGGGATGAAGTCGATGGTGCCCATGCCTCTTAGAGCACACCCATCTCAGCTGTGCAAATGGGTGAGCCATTTCGAGAAAACAAACTTGTTGGCCATGTCCTTTCATAGGTTGTTGTTGTCAACCTTGACTATTCCTTACTTCCCAGGGGCTGTGGAAGCCTTTAAGGGGAAAAGCAGGAATTCCTTAAGATCAAAATCTGGGCTTGGTTACATGAAGATGTCTAGTGGCAGGGGTGAGAAGAGTTAAGATGAACTGTGAGTTGTATGGAGGCAAGTTCCTTAGACTAGTCTCCATTCCATCTTATGAAGTTATCTCTATCAGTTTAGATATTAAAAAGTGAAGTTTTGAATTTAGACCAGCAGTGACCATTGACCAATATAAATTGAATCGAAATTGGGATCAAGAGGCTTGAAAAAGTATAGGGAGGGTTTTTTGTTTGTTTGTTTGTTTTTGGTAGATTAGCATACAGACAGGGTAAGGGTGTGTAATTTTGACTATGTAGTAGGTGCAGAATGAAGGTAAAAGCAGAGGTCCAATCTTGCCACTCACAGAAACCCTTTAGTATCAAATTGCCAAAATGTGCCTGGTAGGTAGGAAGGGCATCTCCATACATAGTAACTTCCAGTAGTTGGGAGATGAGACTTGTAATCCCAGAAGAACCAAATGAGAGGCATCAAAGTTAGCTATCACAGGTTATCTCATACCACCTCTTTTTGAGGTGTTGTAGTATGTATGCTCTGTTTAAATGAAAGAAGGACTCTTATTTGGGGGTCAACTGGGCCTCCAAGCTTACTTCAAGGGAATGAGAATGGTGAAGGAGATTTAAAGAATGACTTCCTGAAAGGCACATAGCATTGTCAAACTTTATCAGGGCCACAGGGCAATCAAATTAATGAGAACCTGTCAGAGAAGTGTTCAGGCCAGCAGTGGATAACAGCTGACATCCCTGGGTTTCAGTAGCAGATGTAGATTTTTGTTGCAGCTTAATAGGATAGAAGACAGAAAAGATACCAATCTGGCCACAACAGATGAAATTGTTTCAAACAGAAAGTGCAGATAATTTCTTTTACAAAACGATTGCTTGCCTGGTTCATGGTTTGGTTGATTTTGTTTGAGGTTTATTCTTACAACACCGGTTCAGGATTTTAGATATCCTCTATTCAAATTTATACATCTGATTGAAAAGAATGATGAAGGACTTGGGGGTGGTTTTGGTTATCTGACACTCACTACAGAAGCCACCTTGAGAGGGGGAAATACACCTCCCATCACGGTTATTACAGTTGGAATCCCAAGTTAGTTTAGCTCTACTAAGAATGAAGAAAATATGAGCACTGTGCTCTTGTGGAGTTGTGGAATTTGTTTGAGGCTGTGTGGAGGTTTTGATTTTTTTGAAGACTCCAGAGGAGAAGAGTTATGCTTGGGAACAGTATCTCAAGGGTTGTGATGCAAACAACTAAACAAAACAAAACAAAAAACAAAATCAAAAATCAAACAAACAAACAAATTTCATTCGAGACAAACCTAGTAAAGTTCCATGTGGGTAGTCACTCACCTCTATATCACTTCTTACCCCAAGTAAGGATCTTGGATCCATGTACTATGAGTAGCTAAGTAGATTCATGTGATGGTACGTTGTCTTTGGGAAGGGGAAACATTTCAAATTTATCGTTTGCTTTATCTTTTCTTTCATGAAGGCAAACTTTGAAGTCATCTGAAGTTTTCTGATGAGCTGAAAATTAAATGATACTGAACTTGCTTTAAATTCAAGGGGAGAAGTGCTTGAAATTAAAGTAGACTGCACTTGATTATGTTTATACACAAAGTGCTGTCTCTGTCCAGAAAACCTTTCTTGAGCTATGGAAGCACTGAATGCCTGTCCAGAAATCACACAACTACTGGAATTCTGACATGGTTATTCCTTGCAGATTTGAAGATAAAAGGCATGAATATGTTTCTTCAAATGGTTATCACCAAAGTCATAATGCATATGTGGAAAACTGTGTCTTCACCTGTGGTGGGCTCCATATGGGTTGAGTTGTATGGACACTGATGGAGGGTCATGTTGCAGCATGAACAGAATATAACATGTACATGTTGCACTCTCTCAGTTGACAGCAGTTCTGACATTCAGGGGCTTTCTCCACACACATATGCAGCTTTGTCACTTCAAGCTCCCTCATTCCACATTTTCTCTAAAATGTTTTTGCTGGTCTCTTAGCAAGGCACCACAGCCTCTAATGTTCTCCAAGATGATTGAGAATAAGGGAGGAAAATATCAAGATATTAAATGTAGCACTTGATGATGTTGCTCAAGTGTAGACAGCTTTTCTGACAATACAAGCAATGTGTTATCTTTGTATCAAAGTCAAATCATTGGGAAAATAAATTTACTTTGTCTAAAGGACATTTAAAGGTATCTGCAGCTATATGCCTCTAGCTCAAAGGTGGCTGAAATTTGGAAGCTTGTAATAATTTCCAGTATCCAAAAGCCAGGAACTAGTCCATCTTCTGCCAGTAACACAGGGAAGTAAATAAGAATAGCAGACTCATTTGGAAAGTTGGAAATATTATGATACCATTGGGTATTAATACCTACTTTTTTGGCTAACACCTGTAATATTTTATTTATTTACTTAAATGAGATAGATTGTTCTTTCCATTCATTCTGCTTCCTTTGGTTCCTATCACTAGACATGCCAAATTTTTATATTTATGTTACAATTACTCTGACAAAAACAGGATGAATATTCTGTAGTTTCTAGAATCCTTATATATATGGTAAGTTTTCTTGGTTTCTTGTAGATTATAAATTAATTATAAAATGTAGGGGTCAGAAGGAACATTTACTCTATAGGAATGCTTGAGCTATGGATCTTATGTTGGAAAGACAAGGCTAGGAACTCTTTAAGGTTATAGCTAATAACACATCACATAAATAAGAGACAATAATCCAAACAAGCCAGCTTTCTTCATAGTACATATGGAGAAAGCAGAAGACACAGTACTAATGCCCATGTCAATAAAATTTACATATAACACTCCAGAGTTTTGACAAACAAGATCTGGAAAATGTATCAACAAATCTTCTATTGTCTTATGGATTGGAAGTCATCATGAAAGGCTCTCCTATTGTGTACATAGCCATTTGGATATTTTGATCCACAGACCTTATATACAAAAACACAAAATATGCCTGTCATTTGGAATGAGTAAATTTTATCCAAATTAGTAGGATAAAAGAAACATTTTCCAGAGCATCCCCTAGAAATACTTGGTATGAGTACTTTAGCAAAGATGAGTGACAACAAGTAGTTGCATCATGATTCTGCCCACCCTCTGTAAAATGTTTATTTTCTATGTAGATACCATAGTACTAATTTTTGGGTATTTTATAGATGTGGAGACTCATTTAAGAGACAATTAAGTGGACCTGAATAGCCAAACATAGACAATATTTCACAAAGGGTGCAAGGAATCTTTCTGTAGAGTTCTTGTTAGTTCTATGATTGGTGAAGGTACAAGTGTTAACCCTGAAGGTGGTTGGAAAAGCTTGTTATATATTTCTTTTCTGTAACTATTAAGAGGTACACCAAAGATAAAATGAAATGGTTGTTGAATCCTTAGCATTGTTAATTGGATATTCTAGAAGTAGCAATCATTTACCTCACTATTAGTTGTTGGTGAGGAGTCTCTTGAGGCTTCTAAAACAAAGACTAAAAAATAGACTAAATTACAACATCTGCAACAGATGTTAGCTGCATTCCAGGATGGGAAAATAAAGTTGTATTTCTAAGGATGTTGATTACTTTGCCTGTAGGGGTTAAGAGTAATAAAATTGAACATATGTAGGACTCTTTGCTTCCATGGTCTCTGTGAGTTCAGGTTTATTTGTATCTGGGAGACAGTGCTTCCATTGAGTCAGCAACCACCAATGGGTCTGATAATCCTTCTACCTCTTAATCCACATAGATCCATGAAGCTTTAAGGTTGAGGTGTGATGAAGACATCCTATTTATGAACAAGTGCTGAAAAGTGTCTTATTATCTGCACATTGTCTAGTTGTGGTTCTCTGTGTATTTCTGATTCTTAGTGCAAGAAGAATCTTTGATGATGATTGCTAAAAAATGCACTGATCTTTGAGGTTTATTACATTGCTGAATTCCTTTAGTAGTAATAGGTTTTACTGTAGGCCTATGACCTATGTAGACTCAGGTTTTTGCATATTGTTTATGTAAGAATTGGGCTCCATTTTAAAGAGTGGGATATGAATCCAATGAAAAAGTGATTGGTACATCATATGGCATTTATGATACTATCACTCACTTTGTCTTACAGGCAAGTTTCTATTTTAGGTTTCATAGTTTCTATCTTAGGGGTATTGAAGATTTCTTTACTCCTCCAATAATATGTAGAATATCTTCTAACACCAGGATTTCTGGTTATTACGACTGAATCATCTAGTTGGGCACCAAGCTAATTTCTTTATGTTTGATGTCATAAACAAACAGTAGTTCCAGTAATAGGGTCTAACCATCACAATGGAGAGATTAGTGAATATCTGTGGAGGCAGACTGTGGTGGTTGGTGTAACTATGACACACCATTGGTGAACGACAGCATAAATATGTACATGTACCATATATATGTGCCATGTGATTAGTAATTTTATATTATACAAATAGATACACACACAAACACACACATACACACTCACACACACACATTTATAATGTTTACAAATTATGTAAAACAGTGCAAACCTTGTCAACTACCAATATATAACAGGATCATATCCTGGGAAGAAATGTAGTGCTGCCAATTTCCTAAACCATGTGGTTACTAATTTCATGTTACATATATGATCATGATCACATTATATATTAGTAGTTCACAATGTTTTCACTGTTTCACATAATTTCTTTCATTGACCATGGGATAAGTCCAGGTTCCTCACCAGAATATCATTCAACTCTCCCATAGCTTTGACCCATTAATTCTTAAGTATGGGCTAAAATTAGGGAAACAATGATAGTTGAGGAAGGTTGTTAAAAATCATGAAATTTACCTAGTCATTTTGTAACATGGACGTGTGTAATGTTCTCATTAACAGAGCATGATGTTAAGGAATTGACTAAATATAACAGACTGACAAATGAGATGTTCTTTACTGCTTTAATAGTGTAAAAAATTTAAATCAACTTTATTGGAAAGAACAATAAATATGAGTGTTCTCATAGAAGTTTGGTTCATATTCAAGGAGGGATGTATTGGAAAATCTTGTTGTAGGAAATACTAAAAAATGAGCCAGCCAACTCTCTGTAGGGCCAAGCCACGCCTTTCTACTCCTACCAGCCAGGCAATTCTCCAAGCATGCTGGACGACAGGGCTCCCATGGGGCCTTCTCTCTGTCCACGGGGGTTGGGGGACAAGTTCCTCCTACTATCACACACCCCATGGTCAGACATCACATCACAATACCCAGTACACTGGTAGAATCAATACTCTTAATGCTTATGACTTAACTAATCAGATAATATCACAATTTACAAGATACCAATACAATAATTTCTGAGCCAATTGATAATGATAAAAGCTTTATCTCATTTATTCTATCCTTGTGAAAGTATCATGTCATCCTCCATTCTCCTCTATCTCTCCCTTGCTCTCTACCTCTGCCAATCTTAGCTCTACCTCCCTTTTCCCTGTCCCATCACATGCCTCCTCTGCATTAATGTAATTGGACAGGGAAAACCCTGCCTGCTTCTAATGTTCAACTACATGTTTTTAGCTCACAGTAGAACTGGACAGAACCTCTTCTATTCCTTAATATTTTAGAAATATAAAATTGAAACCTGAGGAGGATCTTCAAAGAAAGCTTCAGAAATGTGGTGTATGGTCAGCCTCATAGTCCTTAAATTATATTCAATGGATTTCTTTTCCTTCTATGGCCAAATATAACTGCTTGGGAAGTTTACTCAGTCACAACACACTTATCTTGTAATTATAAGTACCTGAGTTTATTTCTTGAGTACACAAGTCAAATCCAGGCATATTGGTATCAATATGCAATCCCTGGACATAGTCAGAACTGACAGATCTCTGGGTATTCTGATCTGCCAATCTACATTATTTGGTGAATTTCAGTGAGAAACACTGCCTCAAACAAGGCAGATGTAGTAGATATTTGAATCAAAATAATATTTGTTGAACACATTAGGAAAGTTTCACATAAAAGCATACAACAGCTAAGAATGCAAATTCCACCCCTATTATGGGAATTATTGGGATTTAATGGGATGCTGGAGAAGGAAGAATATTGTCTCTTGAGCACTGGGTAATTAACTAGGTATTCAGTAACAGGCAATATATCAATCTTGAAGAGCAGGTCGTAAATGCAATTAGAGGGCTGTTGGTTACCACCAATATATGTGTACTATATTTCACACTTTGGGTTATTGTTCAATGCTATTCACTTATGTGTTTTATTTCTCCTTTGGGAGTTTACACGGTCCTAATGGATACTTCCACAAAACACACCCACACCTAATGTTCAGGGAATAGTGCAGAAAAATGAGAGGAAAAATTGTAAGAGTCAGAAATAACCGGGACGTTTGTAAAAACTCATATATCCTAGTAATGTCAAGAGCTCCACCCATAAAGCCACAGCTTACTGTTCAAAATTACTGTTCAAAAACTAGCTGAATAAGGACTAACCTGCCAAACTTGACAGAGAAAATCCCTTAGGACTTTGTTGAAGCTGGGAAAGGGAGATATGGACTTTCCCAGGAAAAACATAATATATGGTTCTCTAGGACCAAAGAATCACCTTTGAGAACATACACACAGGTAGCATGGTATACATAAGAATGTACGTGCATATACAACATGCATGTAATAAAAATTAATAAAAGAAGATAAAGCCAGAAAAGCATGCCATGGTATATTGGAAGGTTTCACGGAGGTGATGGAAAAATAAGTGTTGAAAATAAACTACATTCTCAACAATAAAACCAAAGAATGGAGCCATATGTGTGTATATCTGCACACACACACACACATACATATACAGACACACACACAAACATACCTATGAATGTAAACAAAAAGTAGTAGAGAGTGAGTTCTTGATGTAAGCATAGACCAGTGCTATTAGGGATAGGAGAGGAATTTTACAAACAAAATATTCAATATTTATGTTAGATAGCATAGTTTTTAAAATGAAGGAAATGGAGAAAATAGTAGAGTTTGTTTTATGTCTGTCATCTGCACACACACATGTGTTCACTCCCCATATCAAAATCTGCATGCACAGACACACACACACACACACACACACACACACACACACACATAATATACATAGATTTTGAAAGTTTCTTTTCCAAAATAACTATTATAACTCTTAAATTAATTATTTCTTTTACAGCATGACACTTTAAGCCACACTTACTGGGAAACACTTCTTTATTAAATCCAAGAAGATTTTCCCCAGGGCCATCTAATAAAGGTATAATTCTAATCTAGTGTCCTCACGCAATCAATTATATCACTTGGGGAAACTGAAACAGGCAGATTATAGAGTCACCAGCAAGCTGCACTTGGCAGCCCCGAGTCAGAATTGTAGAACCTCAGACAGCATTGAAGGCTTTCAGTTAAACAGCCAGGATCCAGACCCAAGCAGCCAGATAAATGCTCAGACCCAGAACCACTGGCTGCTTCTTTTTCTGTTGTTACTTGGAATCAGTGCACAGTGGAAATTGAATTTTCCTTTCGTTCTCCTTTCACTTTCCTTGCTTCTGTAGCGGCATTAGGGAGGGGGAGGAGAAGATACATGAAGTAGCAGCTCTGATGGAAAATCTCCTAGGTTACAGCAGGATTTTGGTATCCATTGGTAGGTTTGAGATCACTCTCTTGATTGGTCCTGAATATATTCTCTATTTGCATGTACACACACACCCAATCAGAGGAAACCAAAGCTAATATATGTCTATGTACCTGGGATATTTGCCAGTCAGGCTCCTGGCTGGAGTCCAGCTCTTAGCTGGGCTCAGTCTCTAGCCGGGGCCTGACTACAATCTGCTAATCAGGAAAGGATGACTGCTGCTGAGACTTGCAGGAGGCAGAGGCTATGGTGGTCCGGTACAAGCTCCAGGAGGTTACATTTGGGGACTCCTAGCATTTTTCTTCAGTGTGATTCTGTACCTCTTTCGTCTGCTGTAAGTTTATTTATGCTTCTGAGGCCACTGATTCTCCTTTAAGAAATTTTGTTCTAAGTGAGTCCTGTATTCTGGCTATATCTGCAAGACTCATTTCGGCCTTCAGAATCAAATAGATACGTGCTTGTTCCTCACACTCTCTTCATGCACCTATTGAATTGATTTTTTTTATTAGATATTTTATTTATTTAAATTTCAAATGGTATCCCCTTTTACAGTTCCCCTCTGCAAATCCACATCCCATTGGCCTCCCCCCTGCTTCTATGACAGTGCTCCCTACCCAGCATGGTGCTCACTGCCCTAGCATTCTGCTACACTGGGACATCAAGCCTTCACAGGACCCAAGGGCCTCTCCTCACATTGATGCCAGATAAGGCCATCCTCTGCTACATATGCAGCTGGAGCCATTGGTCCCTTTTTTAGTTGATGGGAGTCTTAGTCCCTGGGAGCTCTTGGGGGGGTCTGATTGGTTGATATTGTTGTTCTTTCTATGGGGTTCAGCTCTTCAGTTCCTTTAGTCCTTCTAACTCCTCCATTGGGGTCCCTGCGTACAGTCTGATGGTTGGCTGCAAGCATCAACCTCTGTATTTGTCAGACTCTGGCAGAGCCTCTCAGGAGGGTAGCTATATCAGGCTCTTGTCAGCAGGCACTTCTTGGTATCAGCAACAGTGTCTGGGTTTGGTGGCTGCATATGGGGCCATCTCTGCATAGCTTTTTCCTACTGTTATCATTTAGCACACTGAATCACTGAAAACTTAGTGCTAAGATACCTTTTAATATTTCTCTCTCTCTTTTGTGTGTGTTTCATTTTTATTAAAGACAGATTTTAATTCATACTGTATATTCTGATTATGGTTTTCCATCCCACAACTCCCTTGCTGAAATCTACAATATTTTTTCTCTATCTCTCATTAGAATATAAATTGACATGGTGATAATATTAGTGATAGATAGATAGGTAGATAGATGATAGACAAACAAATAAGGTCAGGGTAAAATGAATAGTTAAATAGAAGAGAAAGATCACAAGAAACACATGGAAATATAGAGACACTTATTTTCACACCATAGATATAATTACTCAGAAACAGAAAACAGGAAATACAGAAAAAAAGGTTTAAAATAAATCCCTGAGAAAGTATTATGAGACAAATAACTCCTAAACTGCCAATGAATATTTTTGGTCAGGGCCATCTACTGCTGAGCCCCGTCCTTAAGCTGTGTGTTTCTATGCAGTGAGATTCCATTGGAGAAGACTAATTTGGATTTTTTTGTTGTTGTCAATTGGAAATAGCTTCTGCTTTAGGGATGGGATTTGTATTAATATTTCCTTGCCTGGTATCCAGTGGCCATATGAGACCAGAGAATTATACTGTTGGCACTCTCCTTGTTTACATTCTGTTGCTGTCAATGGTCACAGTCTATTGACAGAAGTATATTTTGACTAATGTGTAGCAAATGAATTTTCTATGCTTCCCCCATTTTTGTTGTGCAATGTAAGGTAAGAGGCTTGTACAAATGCCCGTGGATATAAGTTTTCTACCAAAATGGTGTATACTTATAATTATGAGGTTGTGATTTAATTACAACATTTACTTTGCTTCCAAACCATTCCAAATACCCACTTCCACTCTCCTTCAAATTCCCATGTATATATATATATATATCACACAAATATATATACATATATATGCATATATATATATATGCTTAAATATGAACTGTTCAGTCTTTCAATTTTAACTAGCATATTAGTTTTAGGAATGGTTGTTTAGGGTTATAATTTCCCCTTAGTATCTAGTGTCTGTTTATTAACACTCTGGTTTCTTCAGTCTCTTCAGTGCAGTAACATATTTACATTAATGTAGTGGCATTACTTTGAATTGCTTCTGGAAATCATAAACCATTTTTAAACATTTTATTACATATCATTTCTCAGCATGCATATATATACACACAGAGGAGGTCATGTCTTTCTTTTATATTGTACCCTATTTTATTTCTTATATTACTTTCATTCTCTTCAAATTTCACTTCTTTTTGAGCACTTTGAGGGGGCAAGTATTAAGGGTCAGGACTGACTGTCAAGGGAAACACTGTAGAGAGAAGAAACACTTGCAAAAATTCAAGTATATCATTACTTAGATTTCTCCATGGAAGAAGATTTTATGCCTCAAAGTTGATGAAAGGAAGGCTTAATAAGAATGGCTCTGAAAGATAGAGTTATTGTTGGATAGAGATTCTTATAGATTATGGGTTAAATATGATTAGAGAGAGAAATTAAGAGAGAAAGGGAGAGAAACAGAGAGAAACACACACACAGAGTGAGAGAGACAGAGACAGAGACAGAGACAGAGACAGAGACAGAGACAGAGAAATTGAGTGAGAGGCATACATACATACCTGGTGGCTGTGCACCACTACTCAAAAATGTTTTTCTTCCATCATAGGTATGGACAAAGCTTGCTGGTTTCCAGGCAGTTCCTTGGTAACCAAGTAGGATTTGCTGTGCTCTTCTGCATGAGGTTCGCTGGAGCACTGCAAATGTCGATTTCACTTTCAATTAGGAACTTTACACTAGGGTGTTGATCCTAGAGCTAGGTGTTTGAATGGAAATTTTTAGGAAAATTGAGCAGACAGACTGCAGAATATCAAGGTTTTATTCAGTTTTCTTTTTTTCTTTCTTAAAATTTTATTAGATATTTTCTTTATTTACATGCGATATGATATCTCCTTTCCCAGTTTCCCCTCCAAAAAAAAAAAACCCAAAAAACCAAAAACCAGAAAACAACAAGAACAAACCCCTTTAACCTCTACCTGTCTCTGCTTGCCACCCTACACTCTCCTGCTTACTGGCCCTGGCATTCCCCCACACTGGGGCATAGAACCTTCACAGGGCCAAGGGCCTCTCCTCCCATTGATGACCAACTTGGCCATCCTCTGCTATACATATGCTGCTGGAGCCATTAGTCCCACCATGTGTACTCTTTAGTTGGTGGTTTAGTCCCTGGGAGTTCTGAGGGTACTACTTAGTTCATATTGTTGTTCATTCTAAGGGGCTGCAAACTCTTCAGCTCCTTGGATCCTTTCTCTAGCTCCTTCATTGTGGACCCTGTGCTCAGTCCAATGGATGTCTGTGAGTCTCTACTTCTGTATTAATCAGGTACAGTCAGATCCTCTCAGGAGGCTGCTATATCAGGCTCCTGTCAGCTAGCACTTGCTGGCATCCACAATAATGTCTGGATTTGATCTATGGGAAGGATTCCTAGGTAGAGCAGTCTCTGGCTTGTCCTTCCTTCAGTCTCTGCTCCATAGTTTGCCTCTGCAACTCCCTCCATGGGTATTTTGTTTTCCCTTTTAAGAAGGAAAGAAGTATCCACACTTTAGTCTTTCTTCTTCTTGAGTTTCTTGTGGTTTGTGGATTGTACTTTGTGTATTCCAAACTTTTGGGCTAATATCCACTTATCAGAGAGTGCATACTATGTGTGTTCTTTCGTGATTGAGTTACCTCACTAAGGATGATTCTCCAGATCCATCCATTTTCTTAAGAATTTCATAAGTTCATTGTTTTTAATAGCTGAGTAGTACTCAATTGTGTAGATGTGCCACATTTTCTGTATCCACTTCTCTGTTGAGGGATATCTGGGTTGTTTCCATTTTCTGGCTATTATAAATAAGGCTGCTATGAACATAGTGGAGCATGTGTCCTTATTACATGTTGGAGCATCTTCTGGGTATATGCCTAGGAGTGGTATAGCTGGGTCCTCTGGTAATACTATGTCCAATTTCCATAGGAACTGCCAAACTGATTTCCAGAGTGGTTGTACCAGCTTGCAATCCCACCAGCAATGAAGGAGTATTCCTCTTTCTCTACAACCTTCCAGCATCTGCTGTCACCTGAGTTTTTTATCCTAGCCATTCTGACTGGTGTGAGGTGGAATCTCAGGGTTGTTTTGATTTGTATTTTCCTGATTGCTAAGTATTTTGAACATTTCTGTAGGTGCTTCTCAGCCATTTGGTATACATCAGATGAGAATACTTTGTTTAGCTCTGTATCCCATTTTTAATAGGGTTATTTGGTTCTCTGGAGTCTAACTTCTTGACTTCATTGTATATATTGAACATTAGCCCTCTATCAGATATAGGATTGGTAAAGATCTTTTCCCAATTTGTTGGTTGCCATTTTGTCCTATTGACAGTGTCTTTTGCCTTACAGAAGCTTTGTAATTTTATGAGGTCCCTTTGTCAATTCTTGATCTTAGAGCATAAACTATTGGTGTTCTGGTGTTCTGTTCAGGAAAATTTCCCCTATGCCCATGTGCTTGAGGCTCTTCCCCACTTTCTTTTCTATTAGTTTCAGTGTATCTGGTTTTATGTGGAGGTCCTTGATCCACTTGGACTTGAGCTTTGTACAAAGAGATAGGAGTGGATTGATATGCATTCTTCTACATGCTAACTGCCAGTTGAGCCATCATCATTTGTTGAAAATACTGTCTTTTCCCCACTGTATTGTTTTAGCTCCTTTGTCAAAGATCAAGTGATCATAGGTGTGTGGGTTCTTTTCTGGGTCTTCAATTTTATTCTATTGATCTACCTTCCTGTCACAGTACTATGCAGTTGTTTTTTTTTTTTTTAATCACAATTGCTCTGTAGTACAGTTTAAGGTCCGGGATGGTGATTCCACCAGAAGTTCTTTTTTATTGTTGAGAATAGTTTTCGCTATCCTAGGTTTATTATAATTCCAGATTATAAGTTATCCTTCCTGAGTCCTGGGGTCAGAGCATACCCTGGAGACAGGCTCTCTGCTTGCAGGAAAGGTGCAGACTGGGCTGTGGATCTGCTGTCCCTCCTAGGTGTAGACACAAGTAGAAAGGATCCTGTCCCAGCTGCCCTGCCACTTCTGAGGCCTGTACCTCCTGGCTGGTCCCACCTTAGAAAGTCACCAGAGAGAAAATGGCTATCTCACCGGAGTCTCTGGGTCAGAGTACTCCCTGGAGGTAAGTTCTGCACTTGAGGGGGAAGGGACAGAGAGGGCTGTGGATCTACTGTCCCTCCTACTTGTAGACAGAGGTAAAAAGGATCCTGTCCCAGCTGCCCTGCCACTTCTGAGTCCTGTGCCTCCCCTATAATAATATTTAAATTGTCCAATAGTACCTCTCATTATGAAGAGTGGATAAAATAATGTGTTATTTAAAATTTTTGTTGAAGTTTTATTCAATAAATTTTTTTTGAGTAATGAATAGGGTATTCTAGCAAACTTCCTATGCTGTGACTATGCCCAATGACTCATTACCTACGAATATCATTACCTAATGAATGATATCTCAAAGACATAAATAGTTAATTCAATAAATAATATGTTTCATATATCCAGCTCTATGATTGGAATGATGTATTATACTGTAAGGATCCTTTTGTTTAGTTCCTATTATATAAAACAAAATCACAACAAATTCAGATAAACAAAACACAGCTTCTACTCATCCACTTCTGTATATTCTTCCATAATAAACAAACAAACAAGCACAAAATTAAAAATACCAAAACAACATCAATGAAACTAAAAATGAAAAAAGAAAAAAGAAAAAGAAAAGAAAAGAAAACAAGAACAAAACAAACATGTGTCTGAACCTATATTAGATGTAAATTAACTTTTTAGGGAAGAATATGAGACTTTCTCAAGAAATGCACCATCAACCATGCATCATTTTCACAAATGATGACTGTGAGCTAACCATGGGTATGAGAAAAGAAGTTTCTCACATAATCTGATCAAAATAGAATTTAGCACACACATATTGATTTACTATATCTGCTTCATTTTAACTCCCCATTCATGCAAATGCTCTTTCCAAATTCATACACACACACACACACACACATAGTTTTACACAAACATTTAAAACATAATATAGTAAGAATTCTTTGCATGATGATTTTGATTATATACTTTTCATCATTAAATAAAAGTGCACTAATGATTCATATCTGATTTGAGAACATATTCAATATTAATATATATGTCATGGTTTGCTTAGCTGATGCAGAGGCCATGCAGGATCTTTGCTTACTGGCTTGCTCCCCATATGGTACACAGCCACATTTCTTAAAGAACTTAGGACCACCAGTACAGGGATGGCACCACACCCAAAGGACTGGACAATCACCATTAATGTTTAATTAAGAAAATGTCCTACAGGATTTTACACATCTAGTTCTAAAGATGGCATTTTTAGTAGAAGCTTCCCTCATTCTATAACTCTAGCATATGTTAGGTTGAAAATAAACTAAGCAGGACATATATGGTAATGCTGTGGCAGTGATAGGGACTTTTTTTTGTTCTACCACACAGTTAAAGACATCAGCTGCTCTCCAGGACACCTTCAAACTTCAAAATAAGAATAACCTATGTGGCATGTATATTTTTGGATGCCAACAATATGTATAAACTTGACTGTCTCTGGAATACAACTTCTGTGTGTTCAGGAAACACTTGCTAGAAGGCTTTATCTCATTGACACCAGTCTCTACTTCATCACAACTTATTCTTCACCCCCCATCTGACCAGTATCCACTGTTCCAGCAATGCATTTTTTTTTTCAAGATAGGGTTCCTCTGTGTTGCTTTGGCTGTCATGGAACCTACTCTGTAGAAGAGCTTAGCCTCAATCTCAGAAATCTGTCTTCATTGGCTTCCCAAGTGCTGGGAGCTGCCAGTTAGACCTCTCATTAAATGAATATCCCAGACTGGCCTTGAACTCGTGATCTGCCTGTCTTTACCTCTTTCATCAAATTCTATCAGTTTGCACCCAACACACAGTACTATGCAAAGCTTTTACTTTGGTGTTTATATTCTCTTCTTAGTCCCTCAATACACTATTTAAATTTATTAATTTGTACATATATATGTATGTATATATCACATTTTATGCTAGTTTACTAATGTATGGCAATTGGCTGTTATGTGGGATCTTAATATATACTCTTTAAATTTTTTGATTTTATCTTTAGGAATGGACTCATTTTAGAAAAGTAGTAGAAGATACTGTAGTCATCTTAGTTTTACTTCAATCTCACTAAATTATTTATATTTTTACCAGTATCATTATCAACTGTGTGTGAGATTATTTATTTACTTCCTAGAACTGAATTCGTGTAACAATCTTATAAATTGCTTAACTCAAAAGTTTACATAGGAAGAACAAAAAAAAATCAAGAATGAAAGAAAATCCTATTCAACAGAAGTAAGGAACAACTCTTGTCAGAGTACTTAGGAAATCCTAAATACTGACTCATGTACACATAGGAGGATGCTGTATACTTATTCTAGACAAATGTAAATTTTACTCATACTCAAGAATACAGGTGTGATTTATATAATTCATGTTTTCCTTTTTTATTGAAGTTATTGCAGTGTTTACATTGGTTAGGTGTAAATTGGCAAGTTGTAAAATTTGCCTTAGACTATGAGTTTCCATCATTGCAGCTTCTTAGATTAGTAACTCTGTGCCTTATCTTCACAACATATATGTTTTCTAAAAGGCAGGTAGTATGTTTATTCAAACAGGAGGTTTGCACTCGCCCTCTTTTATCCCCGTATTTTATAATATGGTTAAACCTTTCATACAACATAAGAATCCAACAAACATTGTGTCAAGTGGCATATTAAGTCTAAATGCAAGTCCGCATAACCTCATGCCTCTCAGATTTGTGTAGTCTCTCTCAAGAGTGTTTAGATTTTGCTTACCTGTGATTGAAAACATTAAGATTTTTTTCTGCCTTTTCAGTTTTGCTACAGATACTTTTGAGTACTTTTTTTCTTTTTCTTTTTCAGTCAGGCACAAGCTTATTTGCAAGATTTGCTCCTAATTATCAGTCTTTTCCCATGGCAGTCTGATTTGGGCAGGGATCTGGAAGCAGCTGTTTTATAGATCAGACACACACTTCTTAGTCTATTGGAGTCCTTGGGCTCTTGCAGCTGTCATTGCAGCTCATTCTAACACTCCAGAGAATTTCTTGTTTTTTATTAGATATTTTCTTTATTTACATGTCATATATCTCCTTTCCCAGTTTCCCCTCCAAAAAAAAAAAAAAGAAATAAAATAAAATAAACCCAAAACCAAAACATCAGCAACAAAAATACACCTGTTCCCTCCTCCCTCCCCCTGCTTACCAACCCACCCACTCCCACTTCCCGGCCCTGGCATTCCCCTACACTGGGGCACAGAACCTTTACAGGGCCAAGGGCTTCTCCTCCCATTGATGACTGACGTGGCCATCCTCTGCTATACATATGCTGCTGGAGCCATTTGTCCAACCATGTGTACTCTTTGACTGGTGGTTTAGTTCCTTTGAGGGTACTAGTTAGTTCATATTGTTGTTCATCCTAAGGGGCTGCAAGCAACTTGGGTCCTTTGTCTAGCTCCTTCATTGTGGACCGTGTGCTCAGTCCAATGGTTGGCTGTGAGTCTCTTCTTCTGTATTAGTCGAGTACTGTCAGAGCCTCTCAGGAGACAGCTATATCAGGCTCCTGGCAGCCAGCACTTGCTGACATCCACAATAGTGTCTGGGTTTGATGACTGAATATGAGAAGGATTCCCAGGTGGAACAGTCTCTGGCTTGTCCTTCCTTCAGTCTCTGCTCCATAGTTTGTCTCTGCAATTCCTTCCATAGGTATTTTGTTCTCCCTTTTAAGAAGGAAAGAAGTATCGCACTTTGGTCTTCCTTCTTCTTGAGTTTCTTGTGGTTTGTGGATTGTACTTTGTGTATTCTGATCTTCTGGACTAATATCCACTTATCAGAGAGTGCATACCATATGTGTTCTTTTGTGATTGGGTTACCTCACTCAGGATGATATTCTCCAGATCCATCCATTTCCCTAAGAATTTCATAAATTCATTGTTTTTGATAACTGAGTAGTACTTCATTGTGTAGATGTACCACATTTTCTTTTTTTATTTGTTATTTTATTTATTTACACTACAAATGATATGCCCTTTCCAAGTTTCCCCTCGTAAACTCCATATCCCATCCCCACACCTTCCTGCTTCTATAAGGGTGCTCCTCCACCCACCCACTCTAGCCTTACCACCCTATCATTCCCCTACACTGGGACATTGAGCCTTCACAGAACCAAGGGTCTCTTCTCCTCCTGATGCCAGATAAGGGCATCTTCTGCTACATATGCAACTGAATTCATGGGTCCCTCCATGTCTACTCTTTGGTTGGTGGTTTAGTCCTTGGGAGCTCTGGGGGTTCTGGTTGGTAGATACTGTTGTTCTTGCTATAGGGAGGCAAACCCCTTGAGCTCCTTAAGTCCTTCCCCTAACTTGTTCATTGGGGTGCTTATGCTCATTCTGATGGTTGACTATAGGCAATCGCATCTGTGTTGGTCAGGCTTTGGCAGAGCCATACCAGGCTCCTGTTAGCAAGCACTTCTTGGCATCAGCAACAATGTCTCTGTTTTGTGTCTGCAGATTTTTGAGTGCTTTCTAGTCAAGGAATTTACTTGTTTAGAAAAGACATTCATATTCCTCTACTAAGGATGCAGTTGTATTTAACATATTGTGGACAATAGATTCTCATCACATGTGTGAATTGCAAGTATATCATTACATTGATTGATGGAGTCTTTGTCTTTTCTTTTATGTTTCTGTTCTTTGTGTGACATTATAGTAGTTGTTATTTTTTGGTGTAACATTTTTAGGTATTTTTAGTCATTAAAAGAGAGAATGAGGTGAAAGTCAAATAAACCAGGGAGGTTACTAGGAGGCATAGGTGGTGAGTATGAGCTGTCATGTGGTTTCTCTATGGAGGATAACATCATATATGTATAGGTATTTCTTCCCATAGTGTTTCTAAGATTGCTACCAGAAAAATAATCCTTTTTATTAATGGACCCTATCATCTGTTTCAAAATATACATTATTTGTTGTGTCCTATGTAGTGAGTCTGGACTTGATGAAACTCTGATTGTCAGAGGACTAAAGGAAGGGCAGGGTAAATGTTCAGACTATATATATATATAATATACATTATATACATATATATACATAAATGTATATATATGTATATATATGTATTTGTGTGTACGTATATATACATATGTACATATATATATATATGTATTTGTATATGTGTGTTTGTGTGAGTGTGTGTTTGTGTGTGTGTGGGGGGAGTATATAGGCTTTGCCTGCTCTGATGAGAAGAACCAACTCTAATTGGATCCTCAGCACATTTATTTTATATAACTGGATCCAGGTTGGTTTGGTTTACTGCATACAGCTGAGTAAGGAGGCAGGTTTATGGTATATGGAATAAAGTACAGATACAGACACCTAATCTTGACTACAGGTCTTTGTAGGGTATCATCTCAGGTTGTACTTATTCATTTAGGAAAGCTGTGTTTGGTTGTCATTGCATAGACTGGCAATTTTGAAGCTAGGAGGAGATATTTGTTATGACACTGAGTCTCACCTGGGTCAGATTTTGAAAATTCCATAGGTCTAAGGCATTGGGTACCTGGCCATAGCTGTGCCTATGTCAAACAAACACATTCTCTAAAAAAGTTGTTATTTCTCCACAAGTACTTAAAATATACTTGTAGTCTGTAGGGTTTGAAATATATCAGTCTTTTTCTATGTATTTTGGGATAGTATATCATCTAAATTTTTGAGCACGAGTGTACATTGGTCTCAAGACTATAATTCAGTGTTAGCTGTCTTCCTGTGTCACTCTCCATATTAATTTTTGTTACAAAATTGCTGATATAAATTATGTTAATTATTAGAGGTGTGTCAGCACTTTATGATCCAAAGGAAATACTGGAATATAGTCTTAAACAACCCCTGGCCTTGAAATTTATGTTGGGACTAGACATGTGTTGTATGTGCTGTCAACTCTCTGCCCCATGGCCAACCATGCATTGGTGGGCAATGGTGGACCTGTTATTATCTCATGGACACTCTGACTCAGAACTCCAAAATCTCTTCACCCAAGTTGTTAGGTTCTCACTGGCAGGTTGTTTCCACACTAGTCCCATGCTTCCAACACTCCATGGCCTTTGTGGTGCATATCAGTCAAACCCATGCTTTGCTTTTCTCTCTGGAACCCAGTTGAGTCATCTCGAGAAGAAAACCACCACATAAACTAGCTCAGAAACAAGGGTAACTCAACCTTTGGGCACAAGAACTAAAACCTAATCTTGTAAGCCTTATTAAATCTAATTCCTTCGGTGGCAAATCCTGGAGCATCAGCTATGATACCAGAAAAACAGCTACATCTTACCCTTATGCTATCCTCATTTTAAAAGCTTCTAACCCTCTCCTCCTTCTTCCTTTCTTCTATCTCACCCAGAAGTCCTGCCTACTCATCCAGTGCTTGGCTCCTTTATTCATTAGGGAATCAATTCACAAGAAGTCACCTGAGTATGTGACTTACTCCATTTTCACAAACCATCCCAGGAAAGTGAAATTAGCATCAAAATATAAACAGTACCAGAGCTGTACACAACAGACATGTGCTTGGTTTTACATGCTAATATAATGGAAAAGATTTCCTTCCCCATATCCAGAGTCTCACTTTTATTTTCCCTTTGTTTATTTTCATACCTGTAAGGTGTAACAAAATTCTGGCCACGTTACCGCTCTTATTAGTTTCATCCTCAAATTATTCTCATATAATTATTTGGGAAATATATGCATTAAATTATCCGCATTAATTCCTTAAATATATAAATTAGTATCTAGAGGATTTATCTTGAAAAATAATGAGGAACCATATGTACTTGGCAGTGGACTCTGTCCTGCTGTGGCTTGATCCTGACATCAGCCTTGGCTATGATCCACAACTACAGTCCTCACTAGAGTGCCTGTGAATAATCTCTATGTGCAGCTGTGGGCTTTGTTTTCATAAGACTTTGTGGTGATTTATCTTGAAAATTTTAGGGAAGAGGCTTATGCCTGAGAATTCGAGTTCCAGGACCCAAACCGCTTCCTGTTTGGGAATAGGGAGAAGATTTCCACTAAATACACCTGGGAAAGTTCCATTCAGAAAGTCATTCCACTTCTGAATCCATTGTCACCATGAGGTTAGATCTTGGGTTCATGCACTGTGAAAAGCTTTTTGTATGTAGCTAGGGCCAATGTACTGTTAGGAGGGAAAAGTTGTTAAAATTTATCTGTCTTTAGCCTCTTGAACATAGACAAACTCCAAGTAGCTATGAAGTTTTTTGACATACTGAAAAGAAAAGTGAAACAAATTCTTTCTTTGAGTTTAAAAATTCCAGTGGAGACAACTTGAACATGTTAGGAGGGAAGCTGTGATCTCTGTATAGGTTCGCTTCATTGAATGATAGATCTCCTGAGTCAGTTTACTTTTCTGTCCAAAATCACAGGTCTAGTAGGATGTTGTCTTTGTTATTCTTGAGAGATACTGAATAGAGGTATATTCATATCTTGAACTTTATTACCACAGTCCCAGACCATATTTGGGAATATGTGTATTTACCTTTGTTTGGGATCTAAAAAGAGAGAGCTGTATAAAATGATACATCAGAATCAAGGCCTCTTTACTTGTACTCTAAGATGACATCTACAATTTTTCAGGTATCTGTTTTGTAAAGGTGCCCCTTCTTCTTTTTTTTCCATGCACCTTTTCAGCAAAGGGTATCCTCTACTCTTGCCCTACTTGTGATAATTTTGATTCACAGGCCTTGTAAATAGGAGCACTATAGGTACCTGGCAGAAGTGAAGAATTTATCAGTAGTGGAATAAAGGAAGCATTTTTCTAAGTCTGCTAGGAGATAATTAGGTCTTATTGCAAACATTATCCTTCTAGGTCTGGAGAAGCAAAAGAGGTCAAATATAAGGATGTTGAAGTCAGTCTGCTCTATTATGAGCATTTGTAGTGATTTTCTGTCTAGGTTCTTGTTTTTCATGGTTAAGAGGAATGCGTAGTTACTAGTTTCACCTGGATACTCTTCATTACATCACTTCCAGTTGGAAGATGACCAATTTAGACACCTTCACCTCAGTCTATCCTTATCCTTGTCTAAAGAGGTAAAATGTCTTCAAAAGTGAAAAGTTGTTTTAGTGGTAGAATGTCATTGATAAAAATAACATATGCATGCCATATCATGGATATTTCTATCCTGATGACCCTTGGTTCCAGGAACACTTTCACCTTGTTTAGATACCTCCCTCCTTTATGGCTTTAGATCTCTTGTTGGTGATTCACTTGTTATCTCTACAAGTGTAATTTGGTCATACCTAGAACCCTTAGCCTCACAACTGTGTCATGAAATATAATAGGAATGGTAACTAATAATAGGCAGGTAATATTGAAAAAGGTATAGAGGAATAAGCAAATACCTATAAACTGAATGGAGTCTGGACATCTTTGAAATTTTGCTGGATGAGTTTGAAAGAACCAGTGATTTCCATGTATCAGTATTGCTGGCAGGCTCTGAACTCAGTGCCAAGACACAAGTGTCAATTTCACAAAGGCAGCAGTTGTCTAATGGAAAGACATCCAAACTTCACACATGAGAGCAGACAGGAATGTGGTGAGCACACTGCCCCTTGCTTTAGCTAGTAAAGGATGAAGACTTGTAAAAGTTTTCCTTGGACTTCTGCAAATCACTGTGTTGCACAAACATAGTCACAACCTTCAGCTCAGGGAATTTAGCTGTGTTGGTTTTAAAAGATCATCCCATCTTGGCTTGTTGACTATTTCTCTGCCCACCTAGAAAAATAGGTAGTGTTTGGAGAGTTCCGTATGATTACTTAGAATCTCCCCACACCTATTTTATGCAACTGTTTCTCTAAGTGAGAAGGGGATCATAGGCTGTCTAGAGTACATAGGCTAAGGAAAAATTAGGGTTGGATGGCTTCATCTGTGCAACTCTAGAAAAGCCATCATCCATGCTGAGAAGACATTCTGGTGCTGTCATTTGAATGAGGGAGGCAAACTTTAGTACTTAGCCTGTTATTTATGATACATAAGTAAAGAGAATAATATTACTAGTCCAAGAGTTCCTCTTAGGGGGGATTATAAATTGGTTTGCTCTTTGGAACTTATGAGGAATGTGAGACATAGTTTACATTTCTGTCTAGGTGAGGGAGTGGTTTTTTGTATTTGTGGTAGTTGGTATCATACACTAAAACTTAAGTTCAATTTAGGAAATCAGTGATGTTCTTCTTAATATGTGGAATGAGACAAGTAACTGAAGCAAAGTAACATGAGTTAGAAGTCATTGCATAGAAAAAGTTTGCATGGTTGGGCTTAATAGTGCTTAGAGAAATAGTTGTATAGTCAGGAGCAGTGTAATAATGGGAAGAGTTATACCTAGGTATGTTCTAGCTGGAGTATAACTCTCAGTGAACAGGCACAGAGGCCACATGGGTATTTCTGCAGGCAATGAGAGATGCCTTCCATTGTGAACTAGCAGACAGGAGAGAGACTGATGGCTATAGCAAGGATTGTAGCAAGACATGGATATGAGGATAGGATTTGGTATTGGCTTCTGACATAGTGATATAAATGGTGGTGTTGCATGTATTTATTGTTAGGGAGAAATATGAGAAGAGGACACAAATAAATATAAATATTCATCATAAATATAAAGCTTGTTTCTTAAATTATCTTTATTTATTTTTTTTACAATCCAGTCATTATCCCCCTCCAAGTCTGCCTTCTGACAGTTCCTCATCCCATTTCTCAAACCTAGAACCAATAGGAAGAGTCATATAATAATTACAAAGCAAGTGACTGTGGACAAACAAAAAGAGAGCAATTGAGTCCTCAATTTGATACAAAGAAGGGAGATGGTCAGTGAGGCAGTAGCATTTCTTCATTAGTCTTAATTATGCTCATATATGTTTGACAATGGTAACCAAATATAATTCAACATAGAAAAGGCTGGGATTATGAAATAATTAACATAGAAAGACTCCTCCATAGAATTACTTGGGTGGCTTTAGTATATGGGACACACAGAAGGTCAGATTTAGTTTTAGGGTTATGGAAGCAGATAAATTGAGCAATATAACAAACTCCCCTAGAACCAAGAGAGGTATAAACTGAGGTAGGAGAAGGGGTATTAATGACGAGTTGATTATTTAATTATATATTTTTGACAAAACCAAAAATTAGAAAATACTACTAGTATTTTGTCCAGACATGAGACTATTTTACTTTATTATGCATTGTGACTGCATTCAGTCTTCACCTTACACCAAGTTTCAGACATTCTTTGTCCTCTGCCCAGTTATCAAACTGAGATAAAGTTAAGAAAAGATTCAATAGAAGAACCTTGATTGAGTGTGCTCATTGTATCCCTATGTTCTTTACTCAAATGACCCAAGTTCATTCATTGTCTTTTTTTTTTTTTTTTTTTTTTTTTTTTTTTTTTTTTTTTTTTTTTTTGGTTTTTTGGTTTTTCTCTGTGTAGCCCTGGCAGTCCTAGAACTCACTCTGTAGACCAGGCTGGCCTCGAACTCAGAAATCTGCCTGCCTCTGCCTCCCAAGTGCTAGGATTAAAGGTGTGTGCCACAACCACTCGACTCCATTATCTTTTCTGTGAATTTATTTCATGTAATTTGGAGAATTATTCTTTGGGAGGATATTTATGGGACTAGGAGGGCTTCATTCCCTACACTGTTGGTGAAGCTCATGAACTTATTACTTTGAAAAGGCTTCTTTCACTTGCTTCACTTATATAAGAAGTAAATTATTGTAGTTGTGGGTGCTGTTCATTTGAGCTGATGGCAGTCATGGCAGGGAAATTCCATCCCTAAGGCTTTCCAAAGTCATCTCCATTGCTCCTTTTTGCTTTTTGGTAATGCTTGTGCCTGAATTCCACCTGTAAAACCCATAAACTCACTGGCTTACCAAGTAGAATTTTAATGCAATTTCTTCTTACTTTTTAAATTTTATTGATGCCCAGCACTGGAGGAATGGCACTTCCATCAAATCTCCCTAGGAAAAAAGAAATAGCAGGAAATTATGCCTTAGCATAGTTTCATTTTTATTTTATTTTTAATATATTTTAAGAAATTATTTCTTTCATGATTGTTTTGAGATTATAATATAATTACATAACTCCTGCCTATGCTTTCTTCCTCCAAACCTCCTATAGACTACTCCTTGCTCTCTTTCAACTTCATAGATTATTTTTATGTTAGTTGTTGTTACAGGCATATATGTGTATAGGTATACATATATATTTTAAAATAAATAAATATACCCTGCTATGTATGTATAATATATACTTGTTTTTTAAAAATTTTTTAGCATTGATCTTCTTGTATTGGAAAAGCAATCAGTGTTTGTGCCTTGCCTTATTATGATAATTTTTTTTCAAACATTCTGGATGAGTTATATTTTTGGAAGATTCTTTGTGTTAACTCATATGAAAGAAAGATTTTAGTCTTTGAACCTAGGTATGGACATTTACTTCTCTAACTTTCCTATGAAACTCATGCTGACCCCTACTGCACCTCTTAATTTTCAGTTAATTATTTGATACCACATCACTTATAATTATTTCTTGACTGCCTGAATTCTTAGGAAATTGGCCTTTTTCCAGCCTAATGAACAAGCAAAGGAGCCTGACCAAACAAACCCATGGTAGCCCCATACATCAGGGAGGATATAAAAAATATTTATTTTTTTCCAAGACTTTTTTATGGCTGTATGTTTTAGAAATTGTTGCTTTTAGTCATGATGCAGAGATTGATTTGCAAGGCATATGATCTTTGGTTACTCTTAAACTTATATATCCACATTGGAAAATTTCTGAGTTTTTACATAACTATGTATTTTTTAAGTTTTTGAAGTTTTAGTACAATTGCATTTTTTCTTCCCTTTCTGCCCTCTAAATCTTCCCATATAATCATCCTTGTTTATTTTCAAATTCATGGCTTCTTTTTTATTACCTATTCTCTGTCTGTCTGTCTGTCTATCTGTCTGTCTGTCTGTCTCTCTCTCTGACTCTCTGTCTCTCTCTCTCTCTCACACACACACACACACACAAACACACACACACACGTACATACATACACACATTCCTAAGTATATTCCACAAAAATATCCTATATGCATTAATCCAGTTTTGTTGCATTATTCACTCACTTCCCCCAAAACATTTTATGTAGTATGGACTTTGGCAATTTTTAGGGTGAGCTTAATAACAGTTTGTGATATGTTTTTGTCCTCATCTTTTCTGAAATCATTTCCGTGCTCCCCTCTGTGTATCTTGTCACATTGAAATAAGTTTTGAAAAGTGTAAATGTGGTTGAATGTTCTGATTTATTGTTTTATTCAGGATAATTGCATTGGTACCATATTTCTTCTGCGTTTTTATAAATTTAGATTAGATTGATCAATAGAAGAAAATCATGACACTTATGGTAATATTGATAGCTATTTCACCCATTCTCTACATTGCTTGTTAATATTGCACTTATAATAATATTAATACATTATTATTATGTATTTTAATAATAGTATTGATTATCTAGGAGTTTGGGACTTTTTAAGCCTTATATATATTGTATTAATCATGCAAAAATAATGCAAAATGATTTACTCTTTAAATCTTCATATTTTACATTTCCTCAGTATTCCTATATTTTCCCTTTTCCTTTTATGATTCTGAGGCAAGCTCTGACAGTACTGCATATGATGATTTCAGACTCAGGTACTCAAAAGGTGTCTCTCTCGCTTCGCCTATGGAGCTTTCATTTAAGAAATAGACCTCATACATTCCTGATGGTATTATACACTGAGGGTCTTTGTGTCTTTTACTTTCATTTATTTATTTATTTATTTATTTATTTATTTATTCATTTATTGTGTGTGAAACTCGAATTTTAATGTTTGCATGCAGTTGCATGTTTGCTGGCTATATTTAAAAACTATATATTTTGTTTATAACTTACTATTTCTGTAGAAATAGCATGATCTTCTTTCCAACCTGATGTAATTTATATTTCTCACCATAGAAATATCTACAGTTCATTTTCTCCAGTAATTGTCTTGACAATGATAACCAGTAAGTTTTCTGTGAAATGCTATACACTTGTATCTTTTCCTTTCTAAGTTTTTGTGAAAGTACTGAGTCTCTAGGATTCTAATTCTTTCCTTCCATTTAAAAGTCATGAAATTCTATTACCATTCATGAACTTATTCTTTGAGTTTTTTCTTCTTCTTCTTAGATTAGTCTTGCTTAATAAATATAGTGTTTATACATTGATATAATGAGTTTTGGACATTTTCATTCCAATTCTTCTGTCTTACCTATTACCTGCTGAAATACTTCTGTCAACGTCTGTATACAGTTTTTTTTAAATTTGATTTAAAAAATAAGATCTCTATAAAGACAAGAGTATTTACATTATTTTGAGATCTGTCTCTCCATCTCTTCCAGGGTACACTTCATACCACTCTCAAATTTATGACCTCTTCATTAGAATTGCTAAACATACATACATACACACAGAGACACTCAGATATAAACACAAAACTTGTTGAATCAATTATCAATTGTATTCCAGAGTTTACAATATTCTGTGTGTTTAAGGATAAAGGTTGTAACAGAGATTATAGTGGTTTGTGAAAGTGATTATAAAGTCTTCTAAGATCCATGGGCCTACTAGTCATGTGACCTTTACTGTTTTTCATTGTAATGACTGATTTCCCCCTTGTTATGTCACTATTAATTACTGAGAAGTTGTAAGAGCCACTAGTGTATTTCTAGAGATATCTTGCCATGCTGATCATTGTTATGCACTCTCTGATAAATGGTTATTAGTGCAGAAGTCTGGAATACAGGAAGAACAACCCACATTC
>NW_022196904.1:52417530-52421006 GCF_008632895.1 Mastomys coucha | reverse complement strand
GTACAATTGATGACTTTTTTCCTTTAATAGTTTTCCTCTCTGAAAGTTCCAGGGACAAGTTTTTATCTACTTCAAGTTTTTATGGATATGTTAAAAAATTCAGTGATTCCAGCAATATGGATTTACCTGCCAAATCTTGGATGCAACCAAAGACAATAGTTGTAGACTATACACTTTTGGAGCCTCCTATATTCCCCATACAAACATCTCAAAAGAAATTTCTCCTGAATATCTCTGGAAGCTTATAAATACTATATATCTCATCGTGGGTATATTATCTGCCCAAGTATGATTAATTTCATGCATACACATGTATCATATCTAATTTGATGCAAATATAGTACAATGACTCCATTATCCTTTTGAATATTCTATTTCTTCTTCTTTTTTATCAGATTTACATATTGTCCTCATAGAAATGCTTTGCAGAAATGTCTTCTCAAAGTATTAGGCTACCCCACCGGGGAGTCAACAGGGGTTTGTTCTTGTTGTTTTAGTTTGTTTGTGTGTTTGTTCCTGGGAGGGGAAACTGGGAAAAGAAAAATCATATGACATGTAAATAAAGAAAATATCTAATTAAAAATATATAAGTAAGTTAATAAATAGATATCCTTTAAAAATAATAAAAAAGTATTAGGCATATAGTTCTGATAATCCTTTCTAAAATTTAGAATATCAAAATATTTTATATTTTTGTCATCATACTTATACAAAACTCATGATTTATTAATCAAGAGTGAAACTAACCTGTAAGGTATAGCTGAAAATGGGCTTATAATTCTGTTTTTCTGGGATTTCACCAATCTGGGATTTCACCAAATATCACTATTTTATCAAAATATCTTCTAGAGCATATGACTAATTTGCCATGACTTGTTTTAGACAACTTGGACAAAAGTGAAAATGGCTTGGTGGTTTGGCTAGAGTATGTAGGCCATGGATTACAAAGATTGGAGGAATCCATCTATGCAGCTTTATGAAAGCCCTGCTGGGCAAAGATAATCTGGTAAAAACCTGAAGTCTCATTATATTAAAGTGTAGATGAATACAAAAAAACTGAAGTTGAGTTTGCAGAGAATAGTGATTATATTCTTGATATGGGAAAAAGAAAATTAACGGTATAAAATTGACATAAATTAGTAGCAAATACAAAGGGAATTTTTTTTGTTCTTTTTTGATTAGATATTTTCTTTATTTACATGTTATATGATATCTCCTTTCCTAGTTTCCCCTCTGAAAAAAAGAAAAAAAATAAAATAAAAAAACTCAAAAAAGAACAAAAAAAATTCCTGTTCTCTCCCCCCTCCCTCTACTCATCAACCCACCCTCTCCCACTTCCTGGCCCTGGCATTCCCCTACACTGGGGCATAGAACCTTTACAAGGCCAAGGGCCTCTCCTCCCATTGATGACCAACTAGGCCATCCTCTGCTATACATATGCTACTGGAGCCATTAGTCCCACCATGTGTACTCTTTAGTTTGGTGGCTTAGTCTCTAGGAGCTCTGACGGTACTAGTTAGTTAATATTGTTGTTCATCCTAAGGGGCTGCAAACCCTTGAGCTCCTTGGGTCCTTTCTATAGCTCCTTCATTGGGGACCCTGTGCTCAGTCCAATGGTTGGCTGTGAGCCTCTACAATATTAGTCGAGTATTTTCAGAGCCTCTCAGGAGACAGCTATATCAGGCTCCTGTCATCCAGCACTTGCTGGCTAGTGTCCACAATAGTGTCTAGATTTGATGATTGAATATGGGAAGTATTCCCAGGTGGAGCAGTCTCTGAATTGTCCTTCCTTCAGTCTCTGTTCCATAGTTAGTCTCTGCACTCCTTCCATGGGTATTTTGTTCCCCCTTTTAAGAAGGAACGAAGTATCCACACTTCGGTCTTTATTCTTCTTTTGAGTTTCTTGTGGTTTGTGGATTGTACTTTGTGTATTCCAATCTTCTGGGCTACCAGAGAGTGCATACCATGTGTGTTCTTTTGTGATTGGGTTACCTCACTCAGGATGATATTCTCCAGATCCATCCATTTCCCTAAGAATTTTATAAATTCATTGTTTTTAATAGCTGAGTAAGCACTCCATTGTATAGATGTACCACATTTTATGGATCCATTACTTACAGAAGGAATTTTTATCTGATGGTATAATTTTGTAAGAGAGTAGGAAGTTATTGAGTGTGGTGAGGCACAGAAATATAATCAGGTCACCTGTACAGTGACTGTGAGTTAGGAAAATCACTGGTTACCTGAGTTGTTCCTTGACAGATATGCTTGATAGTTATTTGACTGGTGTATAATGGGAATGCCACAACATAATAGAAGTATCAGTAAGCGGCAAAGAGGCAATATTGCTACTTTTGTGAGTACTGAAAAAATGTGTCTAATTATGAGTAACAGCCATTAGAGATATTTCTGGTATAAGGTAATAACCATAGCAAAAGCAAGTGGTGCTGAATTTTTTTTTTTTACCTAAAATATAGCAGGTGTATTGGAGGAAAGAAGAAAAATGTAAAAGTTACAGTTCTTTATACTTATGAAGAGCAAAAGTATAAGAGGTTCCAGAATAGATCAGCAATACAGACAACATCTGGTACCCCCAAAACGGCACCCATTCTATTCTTGTAGTAATAAAATTAGGTGTCTGAAGCAATGATCATTAAGGACAATGCAGCAATGGTTTATTCTTATTACAATTTGTAGTGATAAACCTAGAATTATATATAATTAATGAACAACTGCTGGATCCATAAGCAGTTTTATATTTCTCCAATATTGAGTGTGTGCCCATCCATTTGGGACTGAACTCTTTGTCTTATCAGTTCTATGAAAGGGTTCATAGAAGCATAGGTTTACAGAGAAGACTGCTTCTCCATATTTCCACATGTAGCATTTTTGGTAGCTCTTCAGCTAACAGTGGGACCCTGTGAATTTCCAACACACTTTTTCATAGCAGACATAGTGTTTCCCTGGATCCTATCATCTTTCTCCCACCTCTTCCACTGTATTCTCTGAGTTTGAGTGTTGAGTGACTATTGCTTTTATTCATCAGTTCATATTAGACATGTGACTGTCAGTTGTGTTTTGACAATAGGATTATTGTAATAATCACCTGCTGCTGTAAACTGAAGCTACTACTTAACTTGAGAATGAGTGCTACAACATTTTAAAATCTAAATTGAAATCTCCATAGTAGTTTTACTGATTTATAAAGTTAGTAACTGTAGGTCATTTTTCAAGGGCTATTATCACATTACCAATGGATAGTAGTTTAGCGTCACACTGTTTGTAATAACTTATTTCCTTGACAATAACAGAAGTCTACTTTAGTGATAAGAATATGACAAATGCCGGGTGGTGGTGGCTTACACCTTTAATCCCAGCACTTGGGAGGCAGAAGCAGGTGGATTTCTGAGCTCGAGGCCAGCCTGGTCTACAAAGTGAGTTCCAGGACAGCCAGGGCCACACAGAGAAACTGACTT
>NW_022196904.1:52405947-52417520 GCF_008632895.1 Mastomys coucha | reverse complement strand
AAGAATATGACAGTTTCCATGTGTATTTGAGCTACCAAGTCTCTCAAACCCCAATAAGCACTATAAATTAGGTAATGGTATAATGGTACTTGAGGAAAGTTGGTAAAAGTATTAAATTTACCTAGAGGTTTTGTAGCATTGTTATCTGTAATATTCACCTTAAAGGAGAAGACCAAATATGATATGATAAACATAATGATATGATAAAGACTCTCTCAAACCTCTTCAATACTGTATGAAATTTAAAAATCAACCTATGAGAAAGTACAATACATGTAAATGTTTTGACAGAATCTTGGCTCACCTGTTATGTGGATTGTAATGGAGAGACCCCCGTGTTCTTCTTGTCCAACTACAACTTAATGACACACACAGATGGAACAGCACAGAAGCTTTCCCATTTCCTAATGTTTCAGAAAACTAAAATTGAAACTTGAGCAGAGTCTCAGAGAAAAACTTTAGAAATATGGTAGAAGTTTGGAGGTTTAAATAGAGGAGGGTGGCCTTATGGTCCTTGAATTTTATTGAAATGTTTCACTTTCCTTTTAAGTTCAAAAAATGCCTGAGTGGGAAGTTGATTCAGGTGGTAACACATTTACCTTTTCATTATTAGCGCAGGTATTTCTTTCTTCATTACAGAAATAAAAATTCAGGGATAGTGTTGTTGATGTGCAATTCCAGAACATGAAGACAAATGACAAATCTCTTAGTATTGCTGGTCTGCAAAATTAGATTATTTGATAAATTTTAGTAAGAATCACTGTCCAAAATGAGCCAGAGGTGATAGAGATTTGAATCAAAATAGTATTTGCTGAACAAAACTGCAGAATTGCACAGAGAAGTTGCTAGCAGTTACAAATAAAAGTTGCATATACAAGACTTCAACTAAGTCAAGCCAGCAAAAAACAAAAGTTGTATTATTATGGTTGGTGGAGAGACTCATGAATTTCCACTCACATTTTACTTGCCATTGGCATATGAACTGTTGAATAATCTGTGTAATAATCAGGAATGGTTGATTTTAGAATACTTAAAATCTCATAGATTTCCAAACATCTATATACATATAGGTAGTCTTAAATATGTACTATGAAGAATTGGATACTGGGTTCCATAATTCTCTATTTAGATTTTTTGGTAATGATACCTATTGCAAAGAGGAGTTACTTGACGAGAGGAGAAGACTAAGCTTGTTCTTGGGTTTGAGCATAAATTTTAGTATTATTATTTAATCTTTTTTTTCTTGCATTCCAGTCATTACTCCTTTCTGGTATGCCATCCAACTGTTTCTCATCCAATTCCTAATCCTCTATCTCCAAGAGGATGTCTCTAACCTATTCCCACCCCACAAAACTCCATACTTCCTGGGCTTTCAAGTCTCCCAAGGGTTAGGCTCATCTTCTCTCATTGAGGCCAGCTTAGGCAGTCCTCTGCTATATACATGTTGGGGGCTTCATATCAGTTAGTGAATGCTGTCATGTTAGAGGCTCAGTGTATGAGAGATCTCAGGGTTCCAGGTTAGTTGAGACTCCTGGTCTTCCTATGGGGTCATCCTCCCCCTCAGCTTCTTCTAGCCTTTGCCTAATTCAACCACAGGAGTCCCTGGCTTCTGTCCATTGTTTGGGCATAAGTATCTGCATCAGACTCTTTCAGCTGTGTGCTGGGCCTTCAGAGGGCATCCATGCTAGGCTCCTGTCTGTAAGCATACCATAGAATTCAGTAATAGTGTCAGGTTTTGAAGCCTCCCCTTAAGCTGGATCCCCATTTGGGCCTATCACTGATTCTCATTTCTCTCAGGCTCTTCTCCATTTTTGACCCTGCAGTTCTTTTACAAAGGAACAATTCTTGGTCAGAGTTTTTGATTGTGGGATGACAACCCCAATCCTCCACTTGATGTCCTGTCTTTCTACTGGAAGTGGACTCTACAAGTTCCTTCTCCTCAGTGTAGGTCATATCATATAATGTCCTTCTCATTAAATATTGAGATTCTCCCACCTTCCAGGTCTCTGATACATTCTAGAGGGTCCCTCCACACACACACACACCTCATACCTACTGATGTTGCTTGTTTATATTCTTTCTGCTGGCCCTCAGAGCTTCATTACTATCCTCCAATACCTGATCACATTCCCCTTTACCCCTCCTCCTCCCTTCTCCCATCTAGGTCCCTCCCTCCCTCTGTACATCCAAGCCCCACAATTGCTTTCTTCTTCCCACCAAGTGAGATTGAGGTGTCCTGACTTGAGCCCTTCTGCTTGTTAATCTTAAATTCTGTGGATTGTGTCCTGGGTATTCTGTACTTTTTTTAAAGGCTAATTCCACTTATTAGTAAGTACATATCGTGCCTGCCATTGTGTGTTTGAGTTACCACACTCAGCATGATATTTAATAGTTCTATTCATTTGCCTGCAAATCTCATGATATTCTTATTCTTAATAGCTAAGTAGTATTCCATTGTTTAAGTGAACCACACTTTCTGTATCCATTCTTTCATTATGGTAAATGTGGGTTGTTTCCAGCTTCTGACTATCACAAATAAAGCTTCCATGAACATAGTGGAACATATGTCCCTTTGGCATGGTGGGACATCTTTTGTTGTATGCCTAAGAATGGTATAGCTGGGTCTTCAGGTAGATCTATTTCCAATTTTCTGAGGATCCTCCAGATAGATTTCCAGAGTGGATGTATCAGTTTGCTATCTCACCAGCACTGAAGGAGTGTTCCTCTTTCTTGACAAAATGTGCTGTCACTGGTGTTTTTGATCTTAGCTATTCTGACTTGTGTAAGATGGAATTTCAGGATTGTTTTGATTTGCACTTCCTGATGACTAAGGACTTTGAACATTTCTTTAAGTGCTTCTCAACCATTTGAGATTCCTCTGTTGTGAATTCTTTGTTAGTTCTATACATAAATTGTAGTTGGAGACTATGCTGGTTTAATATATTTGTAGTTGTAGATTCTCCTATAATAACCATGTCTCTAGTACCTCTGAGTCCTTAACTAGGTTTCTAGTACTAAACAAGATGTTACTCTTGCTGATCAGGCCAAAGTGCAATTAGAGAAATGTTTCTTCCCTGCCTTTAAAAACACATACACAGATACCAATAAGAGACTGATCAGGTAATATTTAAGAACATATTTGTATATATGCATACACATATGCTTCCAATAACAATTGCTTGAAAAATGAGTTCATAGATTTTAAGGAGAACATGTATATGAAATGGTTTGAGGGAGGAAAAGGAAGGCAGAAAATGTTATACTTATATTATTCTGTAAAAAATACCAGAACTAGGCAGGAGAGGTGACTCAGTGATTAAAAGAACTGTCTGCTCTTCCAGAGGTCCTGAGTTCAATCCTCAACAATCACATGGTGGTTTACAACCATATATAGTGGTATCTGATGCCCTTTTCTGGACAGATAGGATACTCATACAAAAAGTTAAATCTTAAAAAAAAATAAAAGGAAGAGTTGTCCCCACACACATGGATTCATATATACATGAACATGCACACATGTATATAAACATGTGCATGAACATATGGGCACATATACAAAGAGAAGACAGAGTTATTCAAGTTAGCATAAAATAGTGCTTAAAGGAACAGAGGAAAAATTTCAGATTAGGTTATGGGCAGTAGCTTTAAATAAATGTATGTTATTTATATATTTGTTCTGAAAAAATATTTTTAAGAACTTAAGGTACCAGAACAACAGTAGTAGATTTTGTACAGTAGATTTTATATGGTACCTACATGCATACATGGGTTCAGTCCTCAACCATAGTTCAATTTAAACACATATACAGATAAACACATATGTGTGTATACAAAAATCTTACATGTACATATGCGTATACACAGAAGAACAAGATTTCTCAAGTTTATCATAGCTTAGTGAAACAGATAGTGAAGTGGTTACAGATTATGGTATGCTTAGAGGAGTTTTTCAAATATACAATATTTGCATATTTATATTAATAATATTTTTATGAAATTAAGATACCAGGAAAACAATAGTAGAGTTTATCCTCTGGATACCATGTGACAATAAACATATGTCTGACCACTGCACATGAAAAATTGCCTGGTGTATACACAAATACACATATAGATATACACTCAAACACACACAATAACATTAAGAATGGTTAAAATTTACATCCAAATTTGACAGAATTTTTTTTTAAATACCCCTTAAAATATTTCTTTATCATCATATCATTTTAGGACACTCCAGGTACACAGAGCTCAAAATCATCATTTTTTTTTCCTTTAATGCAAGAAGCTCTTTGCAGGACACTCTAATACAAATAAAGATATAATCAAGAGTGAAAGCTCATGCATATAGTAATGACACCAGTGGAAATGGAAACAAGCAGGTATCAGAGTGTCTGTAGCAAGTTCTACTTGTCAGCCTAGAGTCAAATCAGAATATTCCAGAACAAAATGAAAACTTTCTAGTTAAAAGCCAGGATCTAGTTCCAAGTAGTCAGATACATGCTCAGCCTCCAGGTTATGCTGGCTGTTTTGTCTTTAGAGCCAGAGCCACCATTAGGTTATATTTTGTCCATTTTCCTTTCAATTTCTCTGCTTCTACTGCCACATACAGGGAGAAAGGAGAGGTAGACGAAACAGCCACTGTGATAGAAATCCCCTTCAATATAGAAGGTTATTGATCTCCATCCTTATGCTTGAGATCTCTCTCTTGTTTGGTGTGAACTCTATTCTCTGTATGAATGCATACACTTAGCCAGTCTTTGGCAAACAGAGCTAATAGAAATCCCTGAACAGAGGGGCTTTTGCCAGTCAGGTTCCTGGCTGGAGTTTAGCTGTCAGATGGTTCTAGGCTCTGGCCAGGGTTTGACTACAAGCTGCTCCTGGGAGCTGCAGGAGGCAGCCAATAGAAGTGTAAGTATGTAGGGTGGCATATTGGCATTCCTTGTGGTTAACTTAGAGTCATTCTATACCTTCTTTTATTAGATATTTTCTTTATTTACATTTCAAATGTTATGCCTTTTCCAGGTTTCCCCACTCCCGGAAACGCCCTATCCCATCCTCCCTCCCCGTGCTTCTATGAGGGTGTTCCTCCACTCACCCACCCACTTCCACCTTCCTGTCCTCAATTCCCATATACTGGGGCATCTCTCAAGCCTTCATAGGACCAAAGACTTCTCCTCCCATTGATACCTGACAAGGCCATTCTCTGCTACATATGCAGCTATAGTCATGTGTACTCCCTTGGTTGATGCCTTAGTCCCTGGGAGCTCTAGGTGTTCTGGATGGTTGATATTGTTGTTCTTCCTATGGGGTTGCACATCCCTTCACCTCTGTCAGTTCTTTCTCTAACTCCTCTATTGGGGACCCTGCGCTCAGTTCAATGGGTGGCTGTGAGCATCTGCCTCTATATTTTTAAGGCTCTGTCAGGGACTCTCAGGAGACAGCTATATCACACTCCTGTCAGAATGCAATTCTTGGCATCCACAATAGTATCTAGGTTTGGTAACTGTATATGGAATGGATTCCCAGGTGGGACAGTCTCTGGATGGCCTTTCCTTCAGTCTCTGCTCTACACTATATTTCCATATTTTCTCCTGTGAGTATTTTGATTTCCTTCTAAGAAGGACTGTAACACCCACACTTTGTTCTTACTTCTTCTTGAGCTTCATGTGGTCTGTGAATTGTATCTTGAGTATTTGGAGCCTTTGGCCTATTATCCACTCATCAGTGAGTGCATACCATGTGTGTTCTTTTGTGATTGGGTTCCCACACGTAGGATGATATTTTCCAGTTCCATTTATGAAATTCTCAGGCAAATGGATAGAACTAGAGAATATCATCTTGAGTGAGGGAACCTATTATATACCTTTTACATCTGTTGAAACTTATTCCTCTATCTGAGGTTACTGCTTCTCCTTTTAGATATCCTTATTTGCCCAGTCCTTGGTCCTGACTTTATCTGAAAGAAGCGTCATTCATTTCAACTTTAAGTATCTAACAGAGACTGAAGACCTGTTGTTCTCATATTCCCTTCATGACCTACTAAGTAAATAATTGCTATTTAAGTACAGATGCCACCTGGCCACCTGAGATTCTGAAAGCTTAAAGCTAAAATAGTTAATGAAAACTACTACTCTTTTGGGATGGTTCTGTATATTGATGATTTTATCTCATACAGTATATTTGGATGTCAGTTTCCCCACTGCTGCTACTCTTGATAGATATCTTGTGCTAACCTATGCACCATAATTTACACTCTTTCTTTCTCTGTCCTTCATTAGATGATAAGCAGACCTAGGATTCCACTGCTGATACTCATCCTCATAGTCATCTTCCTAGTACTACTAATACAAATACAACTAATGTAGGATAAAAAGATAAATATACAAAATTATAAAGAGAAATAGTACAAGAAACACATGGGTATGAGACACACATGTTCACATTCAGAGAAATCCCATAAAAATACAGAACCAGAAAAGGTAATATATAGACTAGGGAACTGTATGGTTAAAACAAACAAAAGAACATAAAGCTAGACAAATATTTGGTTATACTAATATTTATGTACATTAGTATTTATGACAGAGCATTATGAGAAAGTGGAACTATAACAATGCCACTGATTGCTTTTGTGGGAACCAAGGACTTCTGGGCCTTGCCCTTCATAGGGGCTTATATATGCAGTGAGAATCTATTGGAGAAAAATAATGTTTCATTTGCTTTTAGTTATCAGTCAGAGAGGGCTTCTGAATTAGAGATGGAGTCTTCTGTCATCAGTTTCTTGCATGATACCCAAATTCCATCCCTTAGAGAGCATAGAACTATAATACTCATATTATAATTTATTTTTATCCTGAGTCCATTAAGAAGCTTCATAGGTTGTTTTGTCCAAGCCAAGGTTTGTATTGTTATGCTTTGTGGCAAATACGTTTGTTTCCTCTACCACTTCTGAACCCTTTATTATTTGAGATTGGATGTGGGAACAGGCTGGTCCTTACCCATGGAAATAACATTTCTACCAAAATATCCTTTCTCTTTTATATTTTTATGCTTGAGAATATAAATTAATTACGATATATCTCTCTTTACTTTCTCTACATACCATCCCATATATCCTACATATTCACAAAATGCTGTTACGTTCATATGCTTACATATATATTCTTACATACAAACTGTTCAGTCTGTATAATATTACCCATATGTTTCTTTTCAGGGGTGATTGTTTAGACTTGTAATCTTCACTTAGCATGTAGTGTGTAGTTGTAACCACCAGTCACTTCAGTGGGGTAAATCATGTATGTTAATGCAGTTAAATTACTTGCAGTAGCTTTTTCAGACCATAAACCATATTCAATAATATTTATTAATATCATACTGTGACTACTGTCTGCCCTGTCAGGGGTTCCCAATCTTCTTAATGCTCCAAGGCTTCAAGACAGTCCCTCATGGTGTGATAACCTCTATCCATGAAAACATTTTCATTGTTTTTTCAAAATAATATTTTTGCTATAGTTATTGTCATGTAAATATCTGTGTTTTCTAATGGTTTTAGGTGATCCCTTGGAAAGGGTCATTTGACCTCCAAATTAGTCATAGCATACAGGTTTAGAACCAGTGCCTTAGGATAATTTTGCTCCCTAAATATCCTTTCTGGTGAAATATTTGAGAGGATAGAAATTCAAGGTTAGGACTAATGGTCAAGTCACACATATTAGAGACAAACCAAGAAAGCACATACAACAAAGAAATTATTTCATAACTTAGAGATCTTTGAGGAAGATATTTCCAAGTTGAATATTAAAGGAATGATGGATTGATAACACCAGCGGTGGTAGTTAAAGTTATGATTAGATAGTGACAGAGAGAGGAGGGGAGCAGGAAAGTTACTTTGTAATTTCTTTATTTCCTTAAAAAGAGTTTAACATTTTATCATCTCAAAGACAAATATCTTTCCTCACAAAATGCTTGAAAATGAATGTAATTATGTAAATCTACTAAAAAGCAACAGCAAAAGTACACTGTGATGCTTGTTGTTACCATAAAACAGTAAATATAAAACAACTCAGAATATACAAATTCTAAAGACATAAACATAAAGCTAAACTATATTTTGGGTTCCCAGTAGCTCAACTTCTAAGGCCTTCACTGTCTTCTGAAGCCTCAGCTGACTGACTTACTTGAGATTATAAGTCTCATGTGGCAAATCATTCTTTCATTAGCCTAGGGAGATGGCTTAGTAAAGTAAATGCTTTGTGAGTATGAGGATACAACTTCAACCTTCCATAACCTACATAGAAAGCCATGCTCTATATAGCATGGGTGCAGTCCCATGATGGAATGGTAGAGATAGAGGAGTCTTCATACTTGCTAACCAATCTGTGCAGCCAAATTGATAAGCTTCAGGTTCAGTGAGAGACCCTGTCTTCAAAAAAGCAGAGCAGAGCAGAGAAGAACAGAACAGAACAGAGCAGAGCAAAGCAAAGCAAAGCAAAGCAAAGCAAAGCAAACACAACACAACACAACACAACACAACACAACACAAAAAGTGGAGGTCAACCTTTGAGTTCTACATTTGGGAACAGATCAACATATGTACCAATACCCACCTGTACACACATGAAGGGGTACATTCACATACAATAAAAAGGTCTCTTCCCCAATAATAGAGTTCTTTTTTATGTTTTTTTTTTCTGGTCACTTCAACATGATAATTTAGATTGTTGTTGTAGCCAGCATTTTAAATTTGATGTCATAATTTTTTCTAGATATTTTCTTTATTTACATTTCAAATGTTAGCCCCTTTCCTCGTTTCCTTTCTGAAAACCCCCTATTCCATCCCCCTTCTCCCCTGCTCACCAACCCACCCCCTCCTGTTTCCTTGTCCTGGCATTCCCCTTCACTAGGGCATCAAGCTTTCAGAGGACCAAGGGCCTCTCCTTCCATTGATGTCTGACAAGGCCATCCTCTGCTACATATGCAGCTGGAGCCAAGGGTCCTTCCATGTGTACTCTTTGGTTGGTAGTTTAACCCGCGAGCTCTCAGGGATATTGGTTGGTTCATATTGTTGTTACTACTATGGGGATACAAACCCCTTAAGCTCCTTGGGTCCTAGCTCCTCCATAGGGTACCTTGTGCTCAGTCCAATAGTTGGCTGTGAGCCTCCACCTCTTTATTTGTCAGGCACTGGCAGAACCTCTTAGGAGACAGCTATATCTGGCTAGTATCAGCAAGCATTTTTTAGCATCCACAATATTGTCTGGGTTTGGAAACTGTATGGGATGGATCCTCAGGTGGGGCAGTCTCTGGATGGCCTTTCCTTCAGTCTCTGCTCCATTACTTTGTCTCTGTAACTACTTCTATGGGTGTTTTGTTCCCCATTTTAAGAAGGACTGAAATATCAACACTTTGGTCTTCCTTCTTCTTGAGTTTCCTGTGGTTTATGAATTGAATCTTGGGTATTCTTAGATTCTGGGTTAATATCCACTTATCAGTGTGTGCATACCATGTGTGTTCTTTTGTGATTGGGTTACCTCACTCAGAATATTTTCTTGTTCCATCCATTTGTCTATGAATTTCATGAATTCATTGTATTTAATAGCTGAATAGTACTCCATTGTGTAAATGTACCACATTTTCTCTATCCATTCTTCTGTTGAAGAACATCTGGGTTCTTTTCAGCTTCTGGCTATTATAAATAAGACTGCTATGAACATAGTGGAGCATGTGTCCTTACTAAATGTTGAATCATGTTCTGGGTATATGCACAAGAGTGTTATAGCTTGGTCTTCATGTAGTACTATGTCCAATTTCCTGAGGAACTGCCAAACTGATTTCCAGAGTGGTTGTACCAGCTTGCAATCCCACTAGCAATGAAGGAGTGTTTCTCTTTCTCCACCACCCACCAGCATCTGCTGTCGCCTGAGTTTTTTTTTTTTTTTTTTATCATAGCCATTCTGACTGGTGTAAGGTGAACACCAGGGTTGTTTTGATTTGCATCTTCCTGATGACTAAGGATGTTGAACATTTCTTTTTTTTTAAACTTGTATTGCATTATGATGAGAAAAGTTACATGATTTCAATATATCTGAATTTGTTAACATTTAAAATCATATTTTAAATAAATAGAATTAAATCAAATTCTTGTTTCCCTTTTGTACCCTCACTCCTCCCAGAGACTCCCCTTCAATACCCACAATATCTTTTTTGTTATATTCCTTAAAATTTACATAATATTATAACAATAAAAATAAGTATTATAAAAGTTGTTTGATATAAAACAACAATCAACTTAACAGACTTATGTAGATGCTAGTCTACAGCAACAGTGAAAATACATTTTTCTCAATATAAATTTTAAATAACTCCAAACATATTAACTATATACTTCAAAATAATACATCACTACTAGTATTTTCTTAAATTAACATGAATATATAAAGTCTTTTTGTTTGTTTTGTATTTAGTAGAGTTTAAAATCTTGGCTCTTACTGTGGTACAAAACCAAAATAAGAACAATTTTTAGACACTGGATTTCATTGTAATAAGGCTGTACTTCAATGACCATCACATCACCAAAGGATTTTAACTCTATTGTAGCTAAGCTGAGAGTTTATAGTTCTGCTGCACCAAGAAATGAATTGTAGGCTCGATTTTTGGATATAGACTTCCTGCTATGGTCAAAGCTATTTGTCTTGAGTGAGTGACTTTATTTTCAGCCTACAGAGAACAGGTTACATTCATTTAAGAAATGGTATAGGTATTAAGATGGTCTATCCATAAAATCATTCACCAAGAGTTTCAATGAACAATGGTTCTGCTTGGAGTGTGGCACAGACATTAGGTGAGGGTAAGAATTTTGTTCATTAGCTGTGATAATTTGGAAAAGCATTCACCTCAGAGAAAGAGTAACTTATAAAGTCCTCTTCTTCAAACTTGATACAAGAGTTACAAACATCAAGCAAAGCATTCAGTCTCACTCTTTGTTGTTCTCTTACAAGCAACTTCCCTTGTTAATCATCTATGTTTCTTTTGGGTATATAAATACTTTTGAAATATATAAGCTGTTCTGAAAACCATAGTATAGTGTAAAAACATGAAATAAACAATACTACTAATAGAGAGGCTGAGATAGGAGAAGCAAGATTTCAAGACCCTTATGTTCAAGACACAGCCAGACACTGTCACAAACAAACAAGCTGAAAATGGTTATAGATTGTACAATGTTGGACCTACTTCTCCAATTACCAAATTAGAGAGACTATTGGATGACAATTAACAAATTTCTAAGTCCTCATATTATTGGATTTCAATCGATTAGGATATGTTGGTAATATTAATTTTCATATTAATATATTAAGAAGTAATTGTCACTTCCTGTCGTTTTTGTTGTAAGAGGTGGAATTAGGTATGTGTGGATTTGTTGAAAGATTACCTTCTTGCTTCTTCTAGGGTGTAGTTTTGCTTTTTACGTTGATGTTTTCCATCTATTATCCTTTGTAGGGCTGTGTTTGTGGAAAGATATTGTGTAAATTTTGTTTTGTCATGGAATATCTTGTTTTCTCCATCTA